>NC_090648.1:21239980-21437480 GCF_040937935.1 Hyperolius riggenbachi
CTCGCAGTGTCTACATCCACACTCAAGGCCAGGTAGTCGGCTACCTGCCGGTCCAGGCATTGGTGGAGGGTGGATCCGGAAGGACTATGGCGAGGAGTTGGACTAAAGAATGTCCGCATGTCCGACATCACCCTGAGATCGCTGGAGCGTCCTGTCCTTGCCTGCGTGGACTTGGGAGGAACAGGGTTACTGCCAGTGGTACCTTGATTGCATTGTACAGCCACATCACCCTTAAACGCATTGTAAAGCATCATCGACATCTTGTTTTGCAAGTGCTACATCCTTTCCGCCTTGTGTTGAGTTGGTAACAGGTCCGCCACTTTGTGCCTGTACCGAGGGTCTAGTAGCGTGGCCACCCAGTACAGCTCATTCGCCTTGAGTTTTTTTATACGGGGGTCCCTCAACAGGCTGGACAACATGAAAGAGGCCATCTGCACAAAGCTGGATGCAGACGTATTCTCCATCTCCTCTTGCTCTTCCTCAGTGACGGGACGCAACTCTTCTTCCTCCCCCTAGCCACGAACAATACCACGGGAACGTGGAGCAGCAGAAGCCCCCTGTGACGGCTGTCGCGGTTGTTCTTCTTCCGCCGCCTCTTCCTCCTCCAGAGAAACACCTTCCTCATCATCATCATCAGAGTCTGACTCCTTTCCTTTCCCACACGACTCCTCTTCTTCCTCCTCCTCCTCCCACTTTGTGCTGCCGCAGGTGTTGTGGAAACATTGGGTTCGGATGTAAATCGCTCCCACGACTCCTGCTGCTGTAACTGTTCTCGTTCACGCTCCTCCACAGCTGTATCCACCACTCTACGCACGGCACGCTCCAGGAAGTAGGCGTAGGGGATCAAGTCGCTGATGGTGCCCTCATCGCGATTCACCAGTTTGGTCACCTCCTCAAAGGGCTCCATGACCCTGCATGCATTTCGCATCAGTGTCCAGTTGTTGGGCCACAACATCCCCATCCTCCCAGATTGTGTCCTTGTACTGTAATGATACAGGTACTTTGTGACGGCTTTCTCCTGGTCTAGCAGGCGAGAGAACATCAGCAGGGTGGAATTCCAGCGAGTCGGGCTATCGCAAATCAGGCATCTCACCGGCAAGTTGTTTCTACGCTGAATGTCCGCAAAGCGCGCCATGGCCTTGTAAGTGCACCTGAAATGCCCACACAACTTCCTGGCCTGCTTCAGGATGTCCTCTAAGCCTGGGTACTTGGATACAAATCTTTGCATGACCAGATTCAGCACATGTGCCATGCAGGGTACATGTGTCAGCTTTCCCAAATTCAACGTGGAAATGAGATTGCTGCCGTTGTCACACACCATGTTTCCGATCTCAAGCTTGTGCGGGGTCATCCATCGCTCCACCTGTTTGTTAAGAGCAGCCAGGAGAGGTGCTCCAGTGTGACTCTCCGCTTTGAGGCAAGACATGTCTAACACTGCGTGACACCGTCGTACCTGGCATGCAGCATAGGCCCTGGGGTGCGGGGCCTGTGTAGCTGGAGAGGAGATCACGGCACCAGCCAAGGAGGAGGAGGAGGATGAAGACAGCAAAGAGGTGGTAGCAGGTGGAGAGGAGGGGGCTGGAGGCCTGCCTGCAAGTCGTGGAGGTGTGACAAGTCGGTCCGCTGCGCGGCCACGTACACCCTGCTTGCTGCCATCGGTCACCAGGTTGACCCAATGGGCTGTGTACGTAATGTAGCAGCCCTGCCCGTGCTTGGCAGACCAGGCATCCGTGGACAGGTGGACCCTAGACCCAACGCTCTTCGCAATAGATGACACCACTTGCCTCTCAACTGCACGGTGCAGTTTGGGTATGACCTTTCGTGAAAAATAAGTGCGGCCTGGTATCTTCCACTGCGGTGTCCCAATGGCCACAAATTTATGGAAAGCCTCCGACTCCACCAGCTAGTATGGTAATGGCTGGAGAGTTAATAGTTCCGCCACGCCAGCTGTCAGACGCCGGGCAAGAGGGTGACTGGCAGACATTTGCTTCTTACGCTCAAATACTTCCTTTACGGACAGCTGAGTACTGCTGTGGGCAGAGGAGAAGGAACCGCTCAAGGGAAGAGGCGGTGTGGAGGAGGGTGGCTGTGAAGGTGCAAGGGAGAAAGTGGATGAAGACGATGCACCTGATGGAGTAAGAGGAGAAGGAGGATGGCTTGTCTTTTGAGGGGTGCTGCTTTTCCTCAGGTGTTCTTGCCATAGCTGTTTGTGCCTTTTATCCAGGTGCCTTCGTAAGGCACTTGTCCCTACGTGAGTGTTGGCCTTTCCACGGCTCAATTTTTGCTGGCAGAGAAAACATATGGCTTTGCGCCAATCTGAGACACACATGTTAAAACATTTCCAAACCGCTGAGCCCCCCTGGGGTGATGGCGCTACAGTGGCATCAGCAGCTGACGTTGAAGGGCATGTTGGCTGGTTGGCCATAGCTGGCGATACATGGTGCCGGACACTGCCCGCAGCTGTTTCTGAGGACGAGCTCCCTCTGCTTCTATCATGGAGTCATCTCCTCCTACTCCTCTCTGACTCCCCCTCTGAACTGTCCCCCTGGTCATCTCCTCTACTGGGAACATACGTGGCATCCGTATAATCGTCATCATAATCCTCCTGGCCAGCTTCACTTTCCTCAGACACCTCCTCAACTGCACCAACTTCAGGTGGTTCATCATCCCCCTCCTCACACGTTACGTCCATACTATCGCCACCTAACTCAGACGTATGAGGTGGTGTACCTGCGCCTTCTTCTTGTTGTTGCAGTAGTGGCTGTGAATCAGTGATTTCACCACCACCAAATAACTCCTGCGAAGTTTCAAATGCAGTGGATGTGGTGCCTGTTGTAGCGCTGGTGGCTGCGGGAGATGAGGTGTTCTGTGTTGAATACTCAAGCACGTCCTCACAATTTTGGGAATTGATGGCACATGCCTTCTTCTGAGCACTGTATTTTGGGCCAGGTCCGCACAAAATCACAGCAACACCACCTTGCACAGACCTACCGATGCCTGGTGGCCTTCCTCTGGGTCTGCCTCTACCTCTTCCTGGTTTGTCCATTTTGTCCATCTCGGGGGGATGCTAGGTATATGCAGTGAGCTGGGTTCACTCAACACAACAGCTAGGTATATGCAGTGAGGTGGGTTCACTGAACACAACAGGTAGTTAGATGCAGTGAGCTGGGTTCACTGAACACAACAGGTAGTTAGATGCAGTGAGGTGGGTTCATTCAACACAACAGGTAGTTAGATGCAGTGAGATGGGTTCACTCAACACAACAGGTAGTAAGATGCAGTGAGCTGGGTTCACTCAACTCAAAGCTAGGTATATGCAGAGATGAGGTGGGTTAAGTAAACACAACAGGTACTGGGTATATGCAGTACTGGGTAGTACAATGTGCAGCTCCCTGTCACACACACAGGCAGTCACTGAATGTGCTGGGCTGCTGGCAGTGGCACACACACTATCAATTAGCAAGGCTGTGCATGCAACAAAAGTGTCAGTTTGACACACAGAAAAAAAAGTACAGGATTAGTTCTGAAAAGAGATGTTGAGGGGTGCTATAAAAGCAATAATAATCAGCCAGGAGCAAGCTAAGCAGCCAAGAACCTAACTAATCTGTCCCTAGGAGAACAAGTCTGCAGCAGCTGTCCCTAGTCTGTCTCTAGCAGGCACACAGTGAGTGTAATGGCCTGCGAGCCTGCCTTATATAAGGGGGGGTGGGGCTCCAGGGCTTACTGTAGCCTGAATGGCTATAATGTGCCTGCTGACTGTGATGCAGAGGGTCAAAGTTGACCCTCATAGTGCATTATGGGGTGAATCGAACTTCCGCAAAAGTTTGCCTGGTCCAGGCGAACGCGAACCACCAAAGTTCACCTGGATCCGTTCGCCGGCGAACCGTTCGGCCCATCTCTAGTGCAGGGGACTGTAATACTTCCTGCACTAGATGTAGCACTCCTCCCCTTTACTGTCCCGTGGGCAATGTGTCTCCTCGCTCTTTACACACAGCCTGCAGTGAGTGAATGTGCCGAGCAGCAAGGTGAGTAGAGAGAATGATTGCTGTGCTGCAGCTGGGACATTAGCAGGGAGAGGTGGCAGGATGTGTTTAGTGCTTCAGAGGTTGCCTGTCATTAGTAGCCATGTGCACTGGCTGCTGTAATACCAGCATGCTCTAGATTATTGACTCTGCATCCTGATCAGAGTAATTATAATTAATCGATAATGCAGGGTAGTCTGCTGTTGCAGAGGCCAGTGATACAGGTGCTGACAGATGATTTCTGTAATGAGCAGAGAAGCAAGCTCCAGGCAATTTAGATTGCTTAATTTCAGGTTATCTTATCTATTTTCCCAGATCCTCCTCCCACCCTGTTGTTTTCCTCCATGACCCTTTCCTCTTTTCAGATTATAGTGGTTTCTCTTTTAACAACATGCCCCTGCCAAACAGCACTAGTGATGTCTGCAGTCCTGGTGAGAGGTATTCCTGCCATTTCTCTTCTCCCACCAAGCTCCCAGTCTTGTGCCTCTACCTCTTTATCCCCCTTCTCCTATGCATCCCCCTCTTTCACATATCCCTCTTTTCTGACTAGGAAAGGAGGAGCTCACAATCTAATCGTACCACAGTTATAGTCTAATGTCCTACCATATAATTATTGTGTATTCATATAGCACTGACATTTTCTTCAGCACTGTGTAGATTACAGAGTTTCATAACGTTTAGTACTGTCCACATCCTGATGAGTCTTTTTTTGCAAAAATCCACCAAAATTTGCAGCCACGCACTCGGACTTAAGAATCAGAATCATAATCACATTTACTGTATTTCGGCAAGTACAACAGGAGTTGTACCTGGAATTATTTTTGGCACATACAGGGTCAGCGATGGTACAGTTTTAAACAAGTAGAAAGAAGAAGCGTACAGTTCAGTAGAATATACATAATTAGTCACATAGACAGATCAGAGAACAGAGATGAGATGGACCGGGGGTAGATTGAGCACTATGTGAGCGGAGCTGCCCCTTTATTGGTGGCGCTCAACTGCTCTGCAGCAATATTCAGGTCCCCCAGATTGTCCTAGAAAAAGAGAGACAGAGTCCCGATCCGTGGCACTTGTCCGCGGTGACTGTCCATGCTGAAGGCAAAAGTGGTCTGGTCTGCTGGAGGACACAAAGTAGTTCTCTAAGCCTTACAGGGCTACAGAGCTGTGGTGCAAGCAGTTTCAGCCTGATCTGAGTGGAAAGTGCTGAATCCAGTTTGGCATCAGGCTGTAGTGTTCCTGATGGCTGGAGAGGGCTGTTCTGCAGAGGTTCTCACCTGCAAATTGAACTAGAGAAGCCTGTCTACAGGCTCTAGTGGGTGGCAGGGGTCTGGCCTCCATCCCTTCCATTGTTGGTGCGGGGTGGCTGGATTACAAATCTGTGGCAGGCAGGCAGGCGACCGAGGACCGGACCAAGCAACAGCGGCAATTGGTCCGCTTTGAGTAAGGTGGTCAAGCGGCTTCTTGTGCTTGGCAGCCGACCCACCATGTGCTCATGGCCTCAGACAGAAAACATGGAAATGAGTCTAAACATCTTATTTTAGCACAGGTATTCAAGAGAGAATTGTAAACATGTCGGTTTGCTATTATAAAGGTGTTATTAAAAATTTCTAACAAAGAAAACAAATCATTAGTAAAAACACAAAGGGAATTTATTTAGTCTCCAAACAAGTCCTGTAAACGTATATATGTATATATGAAACATTTTCATTTTTTTCCAACTTGCAGATCCAGAGACCACACTTAATCATCACATTTCCTTTTTGCATATTTTATGTATTTTTTTAATGCTAAAATCACAAATTATTGTCTTAAAAAGATGTTTGCATGTATTGATTACTGCTGACAAGGAATGGTGGGGTAGCCAATATCACACCTTGCAGTAACAGAATCCCTGGTTTGGAATCTGACCTTAGCATGGTATGTGTGTGTTCACTCTGAGTTTAAGTGGGTTTCTTCCAGACACTCCTATTTCCTCACTCAGACAAAAACACATTTGCTTGGTTTAATTGGTTGGCCCCAAAATAGTTTTTAGACTTTGGTGGGAATATTTTATCATGGCCATGGTAGGTATTAGATTGAATGTTCCTCTGTGACATGACTATATGCTCTGTAAAGTACTGGAAAAAAAATGTGAGTGAGATATGGAAATGCAAAATAATAATGTATGATTCTTTGATAGTAATTTTGACCATAACAGAGAAGATGATGCATGATAATACCTTTTTCATATTTTAAAGCGGAATATAACCCTGCATTTCAACTTTGCTCTAAAACATTATTTACAGCATATTATATGCAAAAAGCATTTTTTTTTTACTAGACCAGCATTGGAAGGGTTAAACACAGAGGTTTTAAGTTCCGTGCAGACGTTCAGAAAGTTACATTCTATTTAGTTAGATGTATCTATTGATAAACAGTTACACACTCTTTGGCTGTCCTCCAAGCTCCTTCTCAGTGAGAGAGATGAGTCACAATAAACACTTAAAAGATACATATTTGTAAACAAAAAGTATCTAACTGAAGTTCGGATGCGTCTGCAGAAATCTCTAGGGACTTTAAAGCCCTGTGTAACCCTTCCAATGCTGGTCTAGTCAAAAAAAAAATGCTGGTTGCATATAATATACTGTAAATAATGTTTTAGAGCAAAGTTGAAATGCAGGGTTATATTCCGCTTTAATAAAAAAAAAATCAAACACCATCATACTCTCATCAAGGATCATTAATGGGTAGTGTATGTACATTCTTTTTTTTTTTAACAATAATCTTATTGTTCATGTTGTGCAGTAGCATAAAGCTAGTAATAAACATACTGTCCATTTTAAGACATATGCCTTTGTCCTTTACTTCCACGATCATATTGTAAAGAAAAATATGAATTTGTGATTTATAGGTAGTTTAGATCTTAAAATTCCTTTTTTTCTATGGTTTAGTTAAGAAAAAAGAAAAAAAAAAGAAAATATAATGTCCATAAAATAATAAAAAAAAAAAAAGGTAGGGAGGATGGGGGAGGAAACAAGAGGTAACTCACAGCATAATACTAAACCATAGATTAGGGCAGATTTATAAGAACTGGTACAAGCAACATTGAAGCAAAACTGATGTGGATGCTCATATGAGAACAAAATCCTTGGTCTAGGCTCTTTTTGAAATTTGCTAAGCTCTACTTGGCTCGGCATTGTGATATCTCTCCTCAATGTTTGTTTGTTTGTTGTTTTTTGTTTTCTTCACATTAATTACTTTTGAAAACATAAAGCTACATTGTTATCAAGACACACCACCTATATTATTTGAATAGAATGCAAAAGCAAGCACTACTTTGTACATCATGTATTTCCCTTAAAGGAAAACCTGAGGCCTCAGAAAGAAGATTTTATACATACCTGGGGCTTCCACCAGCCTATACGCACGGATCGCTCCCACGCCGCCCTCCTCCGCTTCCTGTATCCGGCGGTACCGGGTCCCGTAGTTTCGGCCTGTCGGCGGCAGCACGCGGACAATTGTCCGCATCACAGGGGCTCCCAGCATACCAGTACGCGTAGGGGTATGGAGGGAGCCCCTGCTCATGCGGACATTTGGCCGCGTCCGCCGGAAGTGACGGGACCCGGTACCGGCGATCCAGGAAGTGGAGGATGGCAGCGTAGGAGCGATCCAGGCTTATGGGGCTGGAAGAAGCCCCAGGTATGTATAAAATCTTTTTTTCTTTTTGGGATTCCGGCTTCTCTGGTTCCCTTTAAAGGAAAACCTGAGGCCAAAAATGATAAAATAAAAAGAAACTCACCTAAGAAGAGGGAAACCTCTGGATCCTCTATAGGCTTACCATGCTGTTCTCTAGTCCTCCAACACCGCCCACAGATGATTGAGGCCAGGTTCCTATTCTGGTACAAGGGCGGCTGCACTGCAGCTGCACAAGCACCAGCCACAACAGCACCAGAGGGGTATCTAGAGGGGTTCAGGCATGGCTCGTGCATGGGTGCCATGCCTGCTCCTGTGCATCCCCATCACTTAGACCTCAGATCAGATTAACTATGTTATCTGGGTAACATGGTTACTTAACTTACAGTATGTATGACACACACTTGGCTTAGTGTTAGCAAAGAGGACAGAGGGGGAATAAGATGCCATATTACCTTAAAAGTACCGTCAGCAACATTCCAAGCCCAAAAAACATGGGCTACCATTACACATGTACACAAGAAAGGATGCTGTTTTTAGAGGGGAAGAGGGCTCCGACCAGAGGGGGGCACAATTTCAGTGTTTGCCACAGGCTCTATATTACCAAGATACGCCCCTGACCAGCACACCAGCACAGAGCCACTCGAGCATATGTGGCTCTGGTTCACTGAGTAAGTGCAGCTGTACTCGATTTAAAGACAGTGCGACATGAACAATCCATATCATGTAATCAGTTAAGGAAACATTTTATTCACTTTCTTTAAATGAGTTATCAGCCTAAAATAAAAAAAAAATTAGCTTTACTCACCTGGGGCTTTCTCCAGCCCCTTGCTGCCGACTGTCCCACGCCGATTTCTCCGCTCTCCACCGCCGTCCTGGGCTCGGTAGCCAGGCCCAACGCTGGGTCGACCTTACTGTGCCTGCATGAACCACCGCTGTCAATCCTCGCCACGTGGTCCACGGCGCACTGCGCAGGCACAGTAGTTCTGTGCAGTGCGCCAGGGACCACATGGCAATGATTGACAGTGGCAGTTCACACAGGCACAGTAAGGCTGACCCCGCAGTCGGCCTCTCCACTGTGAAGGGAGCCCCGGGATGGCAGCGGAGAGCGAAGAGGTCGGCGTTCGACAGTCGGCAGCAAAGGACTGGAGAAAGCCCCAGGTGAGTAAAGCTCTTTTTTTTTATTTTAGACTGATAACTCCTTTAAGCCGTTGTATCATTTTAGGATTTGCAAAATATGATACTGGTATGTACATTCATGAGTTCATAATCAATGTAAGAAAAAAAAAAGTGGCCACAACTAAAAGTATTAATATTCCAAAAAGGTTTACAAGTAAAACAATAATATGTATTGTTTTATATCTATTGTTATGTTTTGTTAAACTTTTTTTTCTCTCGCTACGAAACTCAGGTGTCTTATAAAAACAATGTCACTACAGTGATCTTTTTGGGATTCCATGATATGGGCAGATTCAATCTACTGTATTTCTTCTTACTCCTTTTAATATATTTTGTGACAGTATGTGGAAACCTTATAATCATTATGCTGGTGACGCTCAACAAGAGCCTCCACTCCCCCATGTACTTCTTTCTCTCCCAGCTTTCCAAAGCCGAGATTATAATAACTACAGATATCTCCCCTAACATGCTGAACATTGTTCTTTATGGGAATGCCTCCATGTCCTTATCTGGCTGCATCACTCAGCATTTCTTCTTTAGCGTTTCAGAAGCATCGGAGTGTTTCCTTCTGACGGCGATGTCCTACGACCGATATCTGGCCATCTGTTCTCCACTGCACTATGCCTCAGTTATGACCCCAGTGCTTTGTTGTAAGTTAGTATTTTTGTCATGGACGTTGAGTTTTTGTATGGAATTGTTTGAGATATTCAGCATATGCCAGTTAAAGTTTTGTGGGCCGAACACTATTGATCATTTCTTCTGTGATTTCAATCCTTTAGTGAATCTTTCTTGTTCAGACACTTATCTGACTGAGATGGAAGCTGCCTTGTTGGGCAGTGTTGTGGTGGTGTTACCATTCTTTGTGATAACAGCGTCATATACATGTATTGTTTTAGCAATAATACGGATACCCTCATTTTCAGGAAGACAGAAATCCTTTTCCACCTGCAGCTCCCACCTGACGGCTGTATCTATCTTCTATGGCAGTCTTTTTGGCATGTACCTACTCCCGAATGAAGGGAAGTCCCAGATGGCCAGTAAGATACTGGCCATGTTCTACACTATTTTTATTCCCCTTTTGAATCCATTTATTTACAGCTTCAGGAATAAAGGCATTGTGGATGTTTTAAGAAAATTACATAATAAAGTAACTTTTTATTTATCATTTTAAAGAAAATCTGAGAAATATCCTGTATCTAATGGTGAAAAAAGTAAGTTTCATTCCCTGGGATCTCAGCCGGAGGTACTCCTGTGCCCCATTTCCCAGGTTGAGCGGTCCAGCTCTCTGGACTATGCTCTCAGGTCATCTTCTCTCTTCTTTCTTTTTTGGCATGTGTTAGTAACATATCTGTATTAGCTTTTTGTGTTCACATTTGCCAATTGCAATTGAAATGGATATGTTATTTGTCTTGCTACTTCAAGAACTTTTGTATTTGATAACCTGTTCAATAAAGCTCTTTAATAACAAAAAAGGGGAGTTTCATATAATTTACAACACTCTCAACAAGGAGTTGATTATTTTAGAGTTATTGTAATCATAACTATTGTTTTCTTCCTAATCTGAAGTTCTTCTGAAGCTAATATTCACAACTCACAAGTTCTCTTAAACTGAACTTCATCATGCATACCCCAATTACAACTAACTGGTCCAATATTATTATGCTCAAATATTAGGCTTCTACACCACCTAAATCATTTAAGAAGCATTCTTTCTCTGTGTTTCTATTTCAGTTTTGTTTTATACCTATTTTATTCCTTTTGACTAGTTTATTTATTTACTATGGACATACTTGAAATAGGACCTTCTGTAGTACCAACAGTAATTGGAAAATGAGTACAAGTAGAAGCTGCAAACAGAATTATTTTTTGTTTTTTTGTTTAAGATTATTTTATTTTAAAGAAGTATTTTTAGTAAAGAACATTAACTGCATAAATCTTAATAAGAAACATACAGTATACAAAACATATACAAGAGGGTGGATAAACTGTGTCCATGGCAACTTGTATGTGTGAGGAGAAATAGAATAGAAAAAGTACAGCAAGTGAGGGCTGTACGGAGGATCACTGAGAAGTCCAACATAAAATTTGGTTAACAGTCCTTGAAAGCATCATTGTTAATTCTTGATTTAAATCAGGAATAGCGGAATCATCCAAGAGTACGTTTTTTACCCATAAAACCTATATAATAGGTTGTGTCACCCTAGATCTGTGGGGAAGCCCGAGGCCACTAAGGGGTTATACACCCGGTCCCCCTGGAAGTCCAAGGCGAACACTCATCTGGATTCTCCATGGACTTTAAATTGACCTATCTCAGTACATAAGATACATCCTGTAATTATTCACATAACAGATCCCTAAGGGATAAGAGAAAATAAAGAGAATAGGGCAAATAGATTGTAAGAGCAAAAAGAAAAAAGGAAGAAAAAGAAGAAAAGAGGAAAAGTAAAAGCCAATCAAACTCTCACCCATGCCCCACTATTTGATATCATGATCAACTGAAGGGGACTTATTACCAGTTCTTTATTAGAGATGACCTGAATGGTCCGCCTGGCGGTAGTCAGCGCCCGATGTGGTTAACGAACACATGACGCGTTCAACCTGCCCCCATACCTCATCATTGGGCTAAACTTCGACCCTCTACATCACTGTCAGCAGACACATGGCAGCCAATCAGGCTGCACTCCCTCCTGCCCCCCCCCCCCCCCCCCCCCCCAAGCGCAGCAGCGTTGGCCATTTTCTCAGCTTGCAGCTGCTGTTTTAGCGAGAAGAAGGGAGATACATTGCTGGACAAGATAGGGATTAGGAAAAAGTGTTAGGCTGTTATTAGCTTGCTCCTCACTGAAATTTGTTGCTGAAATGCATAAATGCAGCCCTGTCACAGCCCTGTTGCAGCTAAGCCTTGCTGTACTGTGCCAGGCCCAGCACACTGTATTATCACCAGTGCATATCTTTCCACTGTATTTGTGTGATTTATCTTACTAAAGCATAGCTCTCTTTGTGGGTGACACTGCATAGATACAGCCCACAGACAGTTTCCTGCTGGCATTTGTAGTCCCATCGCTGTCTGCCAGCAAACTGTATTACCACCAGGGCATATCTTTCCACTGTATTTGTGTGATTTATCTTACTAAAGCATAGCTCTCTTTGTGGGTGACACTGCATAGATACAGCCCACAGATAGAGATGGCCCAAAAGGTTCGCCAGCGAATGGTTCCCGGCGAACTTCCGTGGTTCGCGATCGCAGCAAACCGGGAATTATTCCGGAAGTTTGGTTCGCCCCCATAGTGCATCATGAGGGTCAACTTTGACCCTCTACATCACAGGCAGCAGGCACATTGTAGCCAATCAGGCTACATTCCCTCCCGGAGCCACTCCCACCCTTATAAAAGGCAGGCACCGCCGGCCATTATACTCACTTGTGTGCCTAAAGTAAATAGAGAAGGGACAGCTGCTGCAGACTCTCTCATACGGAAAGATTAGTTAGGCTCTTGTAGGCTTCTTAGCTCGCTCCTTGCTGATTCTTATTGCTAAAAAAGCACCCCACAACAGCTCTTTTGAGAGCTAATATTGTTCTTGTGATCTATTTTTTTTTCTGTGTGTGTCCCACTGACACTTGTGTTGCATAGACAGCCTTGCTAATTCATACTGTGTGTGTGCCACTGCCAGCCAGGCCCAGCACATTCAGTGACAGACAGCTGCACATTGTAATACCCAGTACTGCATATACCTACCTACCTGTTGTTTACAGTGCACCCACCTACCTTCGTGAGTTGAGCGCACGCAGTGTCACTGTGCCTGTCCGCTACCTGTCTGTGTGTAACAGGTGCACATTGTAATACCCAGTACTGCATATATCTACCTACCTATTGTTCACAGTGCACCCACCTACCTACGTGAGCGCACACAGTGTCACTGTGCCTGTCCGTTACCTGTCTGTGTGTGACAGGTGCACATTGTAATACCCATCACTGCATATACCTACCTGTTGTATTCAGTGCACCCACCTCATCACTGCATATACCTACCTGTTGTGTTCAGTGCACCCACCTACCTACGTGAGTGCACGCAGTGTTATATACCACTCTGTGCATACCTGTTAACTGCACCTGTGTGACTGCACATTGTATTGGTCAAGTCAGTGCATACCTTTCACTTCATCCCCTCGATATGGACACAATGGACAAAACAAGCAGAGGTAGAGGCAGACCCAGAGGAAGGCTAACTGGCAGATCTGTGCAAGGTCGTGTTGATGTGATTTTGTACGACCCTTGACCAAAGTACAGTGCTCAGAAGAAGGCACGTATGTCCCATCAACTCCCAAGATTGTCAGGACGTGATTGACTATTTAACACAGAATGCCTCATCTTCCGCAGCCACAAGCGCTACTACAAGCACCACATCCGTTGCATTTGACACTTCACAGGAGTTAATGGGTGGGGAATTAACTGATTCACAGCCATTATTGTTACAACCAGATGAAGGCGCTAAGCAAGTTACACCACCTCATATGTCTGAGTTAGGCAGTGACACTATGGACGTAACATGTGAAGATGATGAAGTACCTGCTGTTGGTGCAGTTTTGGAGGTGTCTGAGGCAAGTGAAGCTGGGCAGGATGATTATGATGATGACTATGATATGGATCCCACGTATGTTCCCAATAGAGGAGATGAACAGGGGGACAGTTCAGAGGGGGAGTCAGATGAGTTGCTGAAAGAAGCAGGAGGAGCTCATCGTCAGAAACAGCTGGTGGCAGTGTGTGCCGCCATGTATCGCCACCTATGGGCAGCCAGCCAACATGCCCTTCAACGTCAGCTGCTGATGCCACCATAGTGTCATCACCCCAGGGGGGCTCAGCGGTTTGGAAATGTTTTCATGCGTCTGCCTCAGATCGGAGCAAAGCCATCTGTTGTCTCTGCCTCCAAAAATTGAGCCGTGGAAAGGCCAACACTCACGTAGGGACTAGTGCCTTACAAAGGCACATGGAGAGAAGGCACAAACTGCAATGGGAACTGAGGAAAAGCAGCACACAAAAGAAAAGCCACCCTCCTTCTCCTTTTCCTCCTTCAGGTGCAGCATCTTCAGTCACTTTCTCCCTTGTACCTTCACAGCCACCCTCCTCCACTCCGCCTCTGTCCTTGAGCGGTTCCTGCTCCTCTGCCCACAGCAGCCAGGTGTTTGTGAAGGAAATCTTTAAGCTGAAGAAGCACATTTCTGCCAGTCACCCCCTTGCCCGGTGTCTGACAGCTGGCGTGGCGGAACTGTTAGCTCGCCAGCTGTTACCATACAAGCTGGTGGACTCTGCATCCTTCCGTAAATTTGTGGCCATTGGGACACCACAGTGGAAGATACCAGGCCGCAATTATTTTTCTAAAAAGGCGATACCCAAACTGTACCATGAAGTTGAGAGGCAAATGGTGTTATCTCTGGCACACAGCGTTGGGTCATGGGCCCACCTGACCACGGATGCCTGGTCGGCCAAGCACGGTCAGGGCCGCTACATTACTTACACAGACCATTAGCTCCAAGAGAAGAGACCCAGCACCGTCTTCAAGTGTATTATAAGCTCTTTTATTTATTTAAAGCATCAAAAAGACAAAAAGGGCAAGTCTGTGCGACGTTTCGAGAGGCGACTCCTCTCTTTCTCAAGCTGACAAGCCCTCTGAATACATGAAACACAATCAGCCTTAAATGGTCCTTGCTCCTCTAGGGAGCCAATCAGAATGGTCTGGACGCCCTGTCATCAACTAATTAGGTTAAGTTCCTGCTAGTAGGCCCTCCCATCTGGTGGAGACAGAGGGACAACGACCAATAGCACGTCGCATCTAGATGGTTGGGTGCTGCCTGTAACTACTCGTCTACTATTACACAGACCATTGGGTCAATCTGGTGACCAATGGCAAGCAGGGGGAAAGTGGCTGTACAGCGGTCCAACTTGTAACACCTCCACGGCTTTCAGGCAGGCCCCCTGCCACCTCCTCTCCTCCTGCTACATCCTCTTAACTGTCATCGTCCTCGTCCTCCTTGGATGAGTGGCAGTTTAACTCTACTGGTGCTGCCATCTCCTCTCCAGCTACACAGACCCAGCTCCCCAGGGCCTATGCTGCATGCCAGGTACGACGGTGTCACGCCATCTTAGACATGTCTTGCTTCAAAGCGGAGAGTCACACTGGACCAGCTCTCCTAGCTGCTCTTAACAAACAGGTGGATCAGTGGCTGACCCCGCACCAACGTGGTGTGTGACAACGGCAGCAATTTCCTTTCCGCCTTGAATTTGGGAAAGCTGACACATGTACCCTGCATGGCACATGTGCTGAATCTAGTTTGAAACGCAGAAAGGAAAAGAGACTGCTACACACACATGTGTACTTAACTGGGAGCATGGGAGTCAGAATGCCAGACGTCCATAAATACCAAGGAAATCCCGCTACACCAGATAGTAGGGTGAAATAGAAAGTCTTTTATTCTTGATCCAACATCATTGTTACAATAAAAAGCTCACGCGTATCGGAGCAAGGAATGGCTCCTTAATCTTAGCTTACAAAAGCATGTGTTACACAGATTAAATAGTGTGAGGCCACACCCAAAGGGGTGTGTGTATTGACCTTAAAGGTCCGTACACACGCCGGACTTTAGGCAACGACGGGTCCGTCGTTGCCTCCCGCTGGGTGGGCGTGCCAGCGACAGCCCGGCGTGTGTACGCTCTGTCGTCATACTGATACGGCTGTTTCTGAGCGATCCGCCGGGCGGATCGCTCAGAAACAGCCGTATCAGTATGAAGACAGAGCGTACACACGCCGGACTGTCGCTGGCACGCCCACCCAGCGGGAGGCAACGACGGACCCGTCGTTGCCTAAAGTCCGGCGTGTGTACGGACCTTAACCCTCCTGGCGGTTTATTAAAATCCGCCAGGGGGCAGTACAGCCGTTTTTTAAATTTTTATTTTTTTTATATGCTCAGCGGCATCCCCCCAGCCCCTCCGATCGCTTCCGGTGATCGGAGATCAGGAGATCCCATTCAAAGAACGGGATCTCCTGGAGGGCTTCCCCCATCGCCATGGCGACGGGCAGGATGACGTCACCGACGTCCTTGACGTCGTGACATCAAAGGGGACTCCGATCCACCCCTCAGCGCTGCCTGGCACTGATTGGCCCCGGCTGCTGCGTGACGGATAGTGGCAGATCGGCGGGGATCGGCGGTGATCGGATTGCACATGCAGTTAGCAAAGTGCTAGCTGCGTGTAGCAAAAAAAAAGTTATGCAAATCGGCCCAGCGGGGCTTGAGCGGTGCCTTCCGGCGGCATAGCCCGAGCTCAGCTCGGACTTACCGCCAGGAAGGTTAAAGGTACATACATAGTATTCTAAAAATGGTGTAAACCACTATAATACAAATACATAGAAGCACTAAATAATTAGTTAATTAAAAACACATAGACATAGCATCAGATTGCAAACTACCCATAGATCATTACACATGTGGAAACAGACGACATAAATCCTAAAGAGACCCACAAGTCAAATAACTAGCAAATGCTTGTAGAACCAAAGGGGAGAGAAAGGAGAGGGGGAAGGAGCAAGGGAAGGAAAAAAACACAATTGGATACAAAATTATTTGTCATAAAGAGTATTGAGATCCAATCTCGAATTGAGCCCCAAAGGGGCACGGGTCCATAATTTCCATATCCAAAAGGCTCCTTGTCTTAATAATCTGTTATATAGATATCTCCTCCCCTAAGTGGGTATAATAGTCTTTCTATGCCCTGGAATTTAAATCCAGACATATTACCTGAATGAACATAGAAAAAGTGCTAGGAAACGCTAGAGGCATGACTGATATAAGCAGCATTCCTGAGACACCTTCCAGTGCCATTATAGTGTTCTGAAATCCTCTGACGGAGGGGACGGGTAGTACACCCCACGTACTGTATCCCACATTCCATGCAAGCAACCAAATAGACAACATTTTGAGTCTGGCAA
The DNA here is from genome assembly GCF_040937935.1 of Hyperolius riggenbachi. Lineage (NCBI taxonomy): Eukaryota > Metazoa > Chordata > Amphibia > Anura > Hyperoliidae > Hyperolius > Hyperolius riggenbachi. Next base: position 21,256,828 of record NC_090648.1, read on the forward strand.
TTAATATACTGTTTAATGTCATAGTTGCTGTGTCTGGAAAGGGAGACAATTTAACGCGTTTGGTTGTGAACACTACAATAGCGGCAGGTGTTATTGCCGCACCTATATGAGCCTTTGTGTGTTAGCCAAGTCGGTTTAGGCTTGTCCACGCTCTGAAACAAACTGGGGGACAAGCTAGTGCCCAAAGTGGGGGCCCGACGTGATGAAAAGCCACAGCCTCCAGCTGAAACTGCATACAGCTTAGGGTCAGAGTGAAGAACAGGCAGGTATTCTTTGATAATGCTAACAATTTGGTTATTCTCCAGGCTATATGAGGTGACAAAGTTAATGCCTCTATTGGGTTGACTGTCCCTACTTCCTGGCCTCAGAGTAAGTAAAGCTGTTCTGGTTTTTGCAACACTCGGTTTTTTACTTCTGTTATTTGGTTTTCCCGATACCCACGGCAGAGAAGTCTAGATTGTACCAAGTTAAGTTCTATCTGTAATTTGGCTGGATCAGAGCAGTTCCTAGCCGCTCTGATCATTTCTCCATATGGAATGGACTTCAATGTATGCTTAGGGTGGAAGCTCATGGCTAAAAGCAACGAGTTGCCCGCACACTCTTTTCTATATGTTCTGGTCCGAATTTCTTATCAGTAAGGGTCACACTGTAGTCACTTCCTGTCTGAGTCAGGACTGAGTCAGCCACTTACATACCTGATATTTAACTCTTTCAGGCAGAGAAAGACAAAAAGGAACACAGCATAGTTATTTGTGTGCTAGGCACTGTACATACACATGTCTATCTCATCATGTCACATGTCACCTCGGGTATCCTTTAATTTCCTCAAATCATTCTGTTACAGAGGCACCACTTCAGATTTCCAGTGTCTCGGTACGAGTATATGGGCTACTGGAATTAAACGTTTGGTTAAAGACTTTTTACATTTCTTAATCAGTTTAGTGGTATTGTGTAATTAATAGTATGATAGTTCATCAACTGGCTCTCCGTCTGTTAGTTGTTTGATATAGTACTGCACCATCTTCCAGAATGGTTTAATCTCAGGGCACTCCTAAAAGATATGAAGAATCGATCCCTCTAACCCCCCCCCCCCCCACACACACACACACACACACATCAGGATAGATTTTCTTTAATCTACTGGGTGAATAGTACCATTTGGTTAATAGCTTATAGTTATGATCTTGGACTGTAGAGGATATAGAGGATTTGTGATTTAAAAACAAGATTTTTGTCCATTGATCATTAGAAAACTCATGTTGCAGATCAGATATCAAGATCTGGTAAATAATAGAGACCATTTTTTTTTACAGGGCCTGTAGTAGTACCCATGCATAGCTGTTTTAAAGGGGGTTAGGGTCATGAGAGTGTGGTTCTGGAACCTGTAGATTGTAAAAAGGGGCGAAATTGCATGAGACTCCATGGGCTTGATTTACAAAAGGGTGCTAACATAGTTAACACGCCTAAAAGCTTTGGACATGCAAACTAGGTTGCTAAATAGTTTGCACATCCAAAGCTGTTACTGATCGCGCGGTAAGTTGGTGCACCGAAACGTCGCACGGTGCATGGGAAACGTCGCACCGTCCGTGTACAAAGTATGCTTATTAAGCTATTTTTCCATGCAGATGGTGCAACATTGCGCAAACTTAGTGTGTGCAATGCCACTTTGCACGTGCTAAGGGGATCTTCACTGGCGTGCTAACACTTAGTACCCTTTTGTGAATTAAGCCCAATGTATCTAGGAATGGATTATCAAATCTCTCTTTAAAGAGACTCCGTAACAAAAATTGCATCCTGTTTTTTATCATCCTACAAGTTCCAAAAGCTATTCTAATGTGTTCTGGCTTACTGCAGCACTTTGTACTATCACAGTCTCTGTAATAAATCAATGTATCTTTCCCTTGTCAGACTTGTCAGCCTGTGTCTGGAAGGCTGCCAAGTTCTTCAGTGTTGTGGTTCTGCTATGCACTCCCCCCTCAGGGGGGAAAGAAACACACAAATGATCTCTTGAGATTCAAAAGGAATGCTGTATACAGCCTGCTTATGTATGGATGTATTTTCTATGTGTGGACATACTGTACATCAACCTACTTCCTGTTTTGGTGGCCATTTTGTTTGTTTATAAACAAACTTTTTAAAACTGTTTTTAACCACTTTTAATGCGGCGGGGAGCGGCGAAATTGTGACAGAGGGTAATAGGAGATGTCCCCTAACGCACTGGTATGTTTACTTTTGTGCAATTTTAACAATACAGATTCTCTTTAAGGTGCTATAAGGGGATCCATGAGGCCTGCTTAACCGTCTGGGCGATACAATTACATCGCCCAGGAGGGGGCGCAGCACTTTTTAAAAAATTTTTTAAAATCATGTAGCTAGCCTAGCGCTAGATACATGATAGCCGATGTGCAGCGGCATCCCCCCACCCCCTCCGATCACCTCCGGCGATCAGCGCAAGCAGGAGATTCCGTTCAGAACGGGATCTCCTGCTAGGCTTCCCCCGTCGCCATGGTGACGCTCACGATGACGTCACCGATGTCATCGGCGTTGTGACGTCAGAGGGAGTCCCGATCCACCCCACAGCGCTGCCTGGCACTGATTGGCCAGGCTGTGCAAGGGGTCTGGGGGGGGAGGGGGGTTGCGCGGCACGGTGGGTAGCGGCGGCGATCGGAAGTTACATGCAGCTAACAAAGTGCTAGCTGTGTGTAACAAAAAAAATTATGCAAATCGGCCCACCAGGGCCTGTGAAATCCTCCTGCGCGACATACCCCGAGCTCAGCTCGGGATTATCGCCCAGGAGGTTAATAAAATCTTGTGCATGGAGGGCCTCACACATTCGCCAAGGTACATATCTCTGAGAGTGGCAGCCATATGGGAATTGTAAGTTGTTCAACACTGTAATAAGAGGAGAAGGCCAAGGAGAGACCTCTGAGAGATGTCTAAATTTAGTCATTGATAAAAGGGAGGAATGGATCAAAGTTTAAAGGCTTGTAGGTTTAGCAGTTAACCAAGTCAGTAGGGATAGATTTGTGCCTGCTAGCCCACGTTCAAGTTGTACCCATAATTTCTGATCGCTATGTTTGTGCCAGTCAACAATTCGTACTAAGGTGGTCGCTGCATGGTATTTACAAATGTCAGTGTTTGCAAGTCCTCCATGAGTTCTAGGCAACACCAAGGGCTCGATTCACAAAGCAGTGATAACCCAGTTAAAGACTTTAGGCGTGATAACCACTTTTATCATGCCTAAACTCAGTTTAGGCATGATAAGTTTAGGCATGATAAGTTTAGGCATGATAAGTTTAGATAAGTTTAGATTGCGCGCAAAGTCCCGCACGCAAAGCAGCGCCATTAAACTCTATGCAAAGTGCACCAGACTTTGCTAGCGCAAAACTTTTGATCAGCTGTGCACTGCGGTGCTAGCCCAGTTGGTGCTTAAACTTATCACACCTAAAAACTTATCACACCTAAACTTATCACGCCTAAACTTATCATGCCTAAACAGAGTTTAGGCGTGATAAAGGGCTTTTCACCACGGTGCTAACTGTTAGCACCGCTTTGTGAATCAGGCCCCAAGGCTGAAAATGTGATTCTAGGGGGGTTTAGCATGCCATACACATTTTGTGAAATGTGTTTTAATATCTCTAAAGTGTTCTAGTAGGGACAAAATTGGGAGGGCCTGATATAAGTAGAGAGTTTGGGGTAAAATATTCATTTTTAATATATTAACATGGCCTAATCAAGAGAATTGTGGCCTATCCCAACATGCTAAGTCTTGTTTATTATTAAAGAGACACTGAAGCGAGACTAAATCTCGCTTCAGCTCTCATACATAGCAGGGGCATGTGTGCCCCTGCTAAAACGCCGCTATCCCGCGGCTGCACGAGGGTCCCTGACCCCCCAACCCACCCCCCGCAAATCTTGGTCGCAAGTTGGTCGTAGATTAGCCCTTCCTAGAGGCAGGGCTAACGGCTGCAGCCCTGCCTCACTGCGCGTCTATCAGACGCGCATCGCCGCCTCTCCCCCGCCCCTCTCAGTGAAGGAAGACTGAGAGGGGTGGGGGAGAGGCAGAGATACGCGTCTGACAGACGCGCGTGGGGCAGGGCTGCGGCGGTTAGCCCTGCCCCAATGCGGAAGCGCTCCCCCGCATTACGGAGGGGATTTTGGGGGACAGGGACCCCCGTTAAGCCACGGGATAGCGGCGTTTTAGCAGGGGCACGCATGCCCCTGCTAGCTATGAGGTCTTAAGCGAGATCTATTCTCGCTTCAGACTCTCTTTAACCAGCTGCCGACCGCGTCACGCCAGTAGGCGTGGCCACGGCGGCAGCCCCAGGACCGCCTAACGCCGATTGGCGGAAGGTCCTGTTTAACAGAAATGCGGGCGATCGCGCGCGCATGCGCGCGCACATCGCCCGGCATGACTTGCGGCCCCCCTGTGTCTTCAGCCCGCCGGCCAATTAGCAGCGCCGGCGGGCTGCGATCATTCAAACAGCCCAATCCTTTGCGTATAATACACGTTGTTATGTAAACAACGTGTATTATACTGGCTGCCTCCTCCTCTCCTGGTCACAGCGCGCCCGGACCACCAGGAGAGAGGACGGCAGCCCTGCTCAATTAGACCCGCACGTTTCCCTGCTCGATCCCCCACCCGATCGCCGCTGATCACCCCCACTACCCCCCTCACTGGCCCTGCCAAGGCGTCTGACTGAGGTCTGAGTGTCATCTGGTCGCCTGTCACAGCTCTGATCGAGGTCTGTGTGACATGTGAGTGGCATGTGAGTGACATCGTTGCCTGTGCACAGTTTTTTGACTTCTGATTGATTGCGTTGTGATTATTGATCATCTGTGATTGCCCTGTGTTTTCAATTGCTGTATACATTGGTTGGCATCTGACAGCGGCACTGTGATTGATATCTGGTCGCCTGTCACAGCTCTGATCGAGGTCTGAGTGAGATCTATTGTCTGTGCACTGATTTGACATCTGATTGATTGATTGATTAGTGATTGGTATTTGATCATCTGTGATTGCCTGAGATTTCAATTGTTGTTTACATTGGTTGGCATCTGACAGCGGCGCTGTGATTGATATCTGGTCGCCTGTCACAGCTCTGATCGAGGTCTGAGTGACATCTATTGTCTGTGCACTGATTTTTGACGATTGATTGATTGATTAGTGATTGGTATTTGATCATCTGATTGCCTGAGATTTCAATTGCCGTTTACATTGGTTGGCATCTGACAGTGGCACTGTGATTGATATCTGGTCGCCTGTCACAGCTCTGATCGAGGTCTGAGTGAGATCTGAGTGACATCTATTGTCTGTGTACTGATTTTTGACATCTGATTGATTGATTAGTGATTGGTTTTTGATCATCTGTGATTTCCCTGTGATTCCAATTGCTGTTTACATTTGTTGTAATCTGACAGCGGCATTGTGATTGATATCTGGTCGCCTGTCACAGCTCTGATCGAGGTCTGAGTGACATCTATTGCCTGTGCACTGTTTTTTTGGCCAGTGAGTTAGCTAGGCCCCTTTTGTTAGGTAGTTAGCGCCCAGCCCACTACACCGCAATCACTATAAGTCGCTGATTAGCGTCATCACTGTCGCTAATCTGCATTGGTACTATATAGTATCTGTAAGTGATCAGTACTGATCACAGTCAGATCTATATAAGTACGTTAGGGTCACCTTAGAGTAGGCTCCACTAAAAACGCAGTGTTTGCCCGATCAGGTCTGATCGTTCTGCCGCACTTGCGTTCAGCCCTCCCCACCAAGTGAAAGAAATTTTTGTTTTCTGATCACTGCAAAAAAACACAATAGCTGCGACGCTATAAAGATCAGTTTTGATTTTTTTTTTTTAAATCAAAACTGAGCGATCGCAGCTCTTTACTTAACAAATACTCCCATTTGCTAGACAGGTGCATTTTTTCCTGGGTGGTCTCAGAGGAATACCCCCTAAATTTAGCAGCCCAAAATGGCAAAAAAGATGTATTCCCTGCAAGAGGCCTACAGTATTATGGCCGAGTCGGGTGAGAGTGATTGGGACTTCTCATCCGATGAATCCGGCTCAGAATATGAACCTGTAGAGGACAGTGACTCTCTGACCGATAGTTCTGATGACGAGGTTGTGGTCCCTGCTAGCGCCAGGCGTTCCCGACCCCATGTCAGTGGACCACAGGTTGCGCAGGATCAACCTCAAGGCCAGCAGAGTGGTGCTAGCGCTGATCCAGATTTTGATGGGTGAGGCATGCACCAACAGCGCAGCACATCCTGGACTTGAAGCCAGTACTTCCGTAGACCCTGGTGAAGTGGCGAGCACCAGCATGGCAGTTGAAACTGGTTCGGTGGTACGTGCAGTAAGACCCCAGTCGCAGCCACCAGAAACACGGGCCCGTAGTACCCCTAGGCTCCCAGAGGTGCTGGCAAACCCTCATTGGAAGTTCCCTAATTCCGCCGCACCCGTAGTGCCCCCTTTCACCGCCCAGTCTGGAGTCCAGGTGGAGACAGATCATCTAGGATCGGCCCTAGACGCTTTTCATCTGATCTTCACCGAGGATCTCTACGACTTAGTCGTGGCAGAGACCAACCGTAAGGCCACACAATTTATCACCGCCAATCCGAACAGCTCCCATGCCCAGCCTTTTCGGTGGAAACAGGTCACAGTTTTCGAATTTAAAATATTTTTGGGCCTTCTCCTTAACATGGGTCTAACTAAAAAAAATGTATTGCGGTCCTATTGGTCTACGCACCCAATACATCACATGCCCATGTACTCTGCTGCCATGTCCAGGTCACGTTTTGAGGACATCCTGCACTTCCTGCACTTTAATGATGATACAACCTGTCATGAAAGAGGCCACGCTGACTATGACCGGCTCCACAAATTTCGGCCCCTCATAGACCACCTGTCATCCAAATTTGCAGATGCTTACACCCCTGAACAGAACATCTGTATAGACGAGTCCCTCGTACATTTTACCGGGCGCCTTGGCATTAAGCAGTACATCCCAACCAAGCGCGCCCGGTATGGGGTCAAGCTGTATAAGCTCTGTGAAAGGGCCACAGGCTATACATATCGCTTTAGGGTCTATGAGGGCAAAGACACAAAATTGGAGCCGGTCGGATGCCCTGACTACCTGGGGTGCAGTGGCAAGATTGTGTGGGACTTGGTGTCACCCTTATTCCACAAGGGGTACCATCTCTACGTGGATAACTACTACACAAGTGTGGCCCTCTATCAGCATTTGAAGATACTCGGAATTCCCTGCTGTGGCACCGTGCGGCCTAGTCGCCGGGGCTTCCCCCAATATCTCACTGCTACCCGACTTGCACGGGGGGAGAGGGCTGCCTTGTGTAATGACGACCTTCTTGCAGTGAAATGGAAGGACAAGAGGGACGTTTACCTTCTGTCGACCATTCACGGAGACACGACAGTCCAAATTCAGCGAGCAACTGAGGTTGTTGAGAAACCCCTCGCCGTCCACGACTATAATTTAAACATGGGAGGGGTGGACTTCAATGACCAGATGTTGGCTCCCTATTTAGTTTCCCGAAGGACCAGCCGCTGGTATAAGAAAGTGGCTATTTACTTGATTCAATTGGCAATGTACAACAGCTTTGTTCTCTACAGTAAGGCTGGGAGAACAGGATCCTTCCTTAAATTTCAGGAAGAGATCATTTCGGAACTCCTGTATCCAGGAGGGGCCGTGGCCAATCCCCCTAATGTAGTTAGCCGGCTACATGAAAGACACTATGCTTATGTCTTTCCGAGTACCCCAGGTCAACGCACCCCAAGAAAACATTGTCGTGTCTGTAAGAGGGATGGAATGAGGCGTGACACCACTTTTTATTGTCCCTACTGTCCTGACCAGCCTGCCCTATGCATAGGGGAGTGTTTTGAAAAGTTCCACGAACACATTCGCTATTGGAGTAGGGAACGTGAGACACAGTAGTAGTCTCTCAAGGCTCTTTCACACTGGAGCGATGTGTTGCAGCATATTGCCTAGCGAAAGTCCCACTTTGCGGTCCCCCCTTACGCCGGAAGTGGTTGACTTAAAGCTAGTGCATACCTACGCTACTGCGCGACTCCTGTGTGTGAAACCAGACATCTGCTTTTGAGAGACCCAAATACACAGGGCTGCCAGAAACCTCTCCTTTCACTTGGGACAAAGTGCATAGTGTACTTTGCTACATCTCTGTGCGATTTGCGCTTTGCACACTGTCCCATGGGGAAGGAGAAGTTTGTCCTCGGAAGGTAAGTTAAAAACAAACAAAAAAAAAAAAAACAGGTAAGCAAAAGTTCCAAATGTTATTGTTTGGTTAAAAAGGTTTAATAAAGTTTACGAATGTTAATGTTAATGAATTTCTTGCATTGCTGCTTGCTTGTTGTTTTTTTGTATGTTTTTTCTCTCTCTTTTTCCATCCTTTACCCTTCCAGGTGGACCGAGCAAACGACTGATCGACCAACCAGCTGCAGCACTGATGGTGCATCCTGACAGAAGCATTGCGCGTCTGTCAGATTACACACAAGTCGGTGCATGCAGCGCTGCAGGACGAGATTTCTCCTCCGCAGTAAGATACGTTTGTCAAGGCATATGAGCTGAGGGGTGGTGTTGGAGCTCCTATGCTTTGGCAAGCACTTTGTATCAAAACTGGCAAAGGTTTTTTTCATCCACATCGATCGATGTGAATGGATTAATCTGGTTTGCCAGGGCATAGGAGCAAAGTGGGTTTGGAAAATTTTGTGGGCGGTGCTCCTATGTCCTGGCAAACGCCATGCCCCCCTCTTTTTTCACATATTTCGGCAGATATTTTTTCATCCACATTGATCAATGCGAATGTGAGAATCTTTGCCGTTCATTTTTCCTTTTATGGAGAAAAAAATGCATCACCCGTATGCCCAATATAAGGAGTATAGCAGAAACTCCTAATACTGGCCATACATGTAATGATTGTGGAGACGCTAAAATGCCAGGACAGACCCCCACAAGTGACCCCATTTTAGAAAGAAGACACCCCAAGGTATTTGCTGAGGGGCATGGTGAGTTCATAGAAGATTTTATTTTTTGTCATAAGTTAGCAGAAATGGATTTTTTTATTTTTTTTCCCACAAAGTGTCATTTTCCGCTAACTTATGACAAAAAATAAAATTTTATATGAACTCAGTATGCCCCTCGTGGAATACCTTGGGGTCTCTTCTTTCCAAAATGGGGTCATTTCTGGGGTGTTTTACTGTCCTGGAATTGTTTGGTGGGGGCCTAAATTGTGAGCACCCTTGTAAAGCCTAAAGGTGCTCATTGGACTTTGGGCAAGTTTGCGCAGCTAGCCTGCAAAAAAAGTGTCACATATGTGGTATTGCCATTTTCAGGAGTAGTAGTATAATGTGTTTTGGGGTGTCTTTCCACACATACCCATGCTGGGTGGGAGAAATATCTCTGTAAATGACAATTTAGTGTAAAAAAATGGAAAAAATTGTCATTTACAGAGATATTTCTCACACACAGGATTGGTTATGTGTGAAATACACCCCAAAACACATTATACTACTATTCCTGAGTACAGCGATACCACACGTGTGACACTTTTTTGCAGCCTAGCTGTGCAAAGGGGCCCAAAGTCCAATGAGTACCTTTAGAATTTCACAGGTCAATTTTAATTATTTGGTTTCCAGACTACTCCTCACAGTTTAGGGCCCCTAAAATGCCAAGGCAGTATAGGAACCCCACAAGTGACCCCATTTTGGAAAGAAGACACCCCAAGGTATTCCATGAGGGGTATGGTGAGTTCATAGAAGATTTTATTTTTTGTCACACGTTAGTGGAAAATGACACTTTGTGAGAAAAAAACCTAAAAAATCCATTTCCACTAACTTGTGTCAAAAAATAAAATATTCTATGAACTCATCATACCCCTCATGGAATACCTTGGGGTGTCTTCTTTCCAAAATGGGATCACTTGTGGGGTTCCTATACTTCTCTGGCATTTTAGGGGCCCAAAACCGTGAGGTGTAGTCTGGAAAACAAATGAGTAAAATTGACCTGTGAAATCCTAAAGGTACTCATTAGACTGTGGGCCCCTTTGCACAGCTAGGCTGCAAGAAGGTGTCACACATGTGGTATCCCCGTACTCAGGAGAAGTAGTATAATGTGTTTTGGGGTGTCTTTTCACACATACCCATGCTGGGTGGGAGAAATATCTCTGTAAATGACAACTTTTTCCATTTTTTTACACACAATTGTCCATTTACAGAGATATTTCTCCCACCCAGCATGGGTATGTGTAAAAATACACCGCAAAACACATTATACTACTTCTCCTGAGTATGGGGATACCACATGTGTGGCACTTTTTTGCACCCTAACTGCGCTAAGGGGCCCAAAGTCCAATGAGTACCTTTAGGATTTCACAGGTCATTTTGAGAAATTTGGTTTCAAGACTACTCCTCACGGTTTAGGGCCCCTAGAATGCCAGGACAGTATAGGAACCCCACAAATTACCTCATTTTAGGCAGAAGACACCCCAAGGTATTCAGTTAGGAGTATGGTGAGTTCATAGAAGATTTTATTTTTTTGTCACAAGTTAGCGGAAATTGATTTTTATTGTTTTTTTCACAAAGTGTCATTTTCCTCTAACTAGTGACAAAAAATAAAATCTTCTATGAACTCACCATACTCCTAACTGAATACCTTGGGGTGTCTTCTTTCTAAAATGTGGTCATTTGTGGGATTCCTATACTGTCCTGGCATTTTAGGGGCCCTAAACCGTGAGGAGTAGTCTTGAAACCAAATGTCTCAAAATGACCTGTGAAATCCTAAAGGTACTCATTGGACTTTGGGCCCCTTAGCGCAGTTAGGGTGCAAAAAAGTGCCACACATGTGGTATCGCCATACTCAGGAGAAGTAGTATAATGTGTTTTGCGGTGTATTTTTACATATACCCATGCTGGGTGGGAGAAATATCTCTGTAAATGGACAATTGTGTGTAAAAAAATCAAAATATTGTCATTTACAGAGATATTTCTCCCACCCAGCATAGGTATGTGTAAAAATACACCCCAAAACACATTATACTACTTCTCCCGAGTACAGCGATACCACATGTGTGGCACTTTTTTGCACCCTAACTGCGCTAAGGGGCCCAAAGTCCAATGAGTACCTTTAGGATTTCACAGGTCATTTTGAGACATTTGGTTTCAAGACTACTCCTCACGGTTTAGGGCGCCTAAAATGCCAGGGCAGTATAGGAACACCACAAATGACCCCATTGTAGAAAGAAGACACCCCAAGGTATTCCGTTAGGAGTATGGTGAGTTCATAGAAGCTTTTATTTTTTTGTCACAAGTTAGCGGAAATTGATTTTTATTGTTTTTTTCACAAAGTGTCATTTTCCGCTAACTTGTGACAAAAAGTGAAATCTTCTATGAACTCACCATACTCCTAACGGAATACCTTGGGGTGTCTTCTTTCTATAATGGGGTCATTTGTGGTGTTCCTATACTGCCCTGGCATTTTAGGGGTCCTAAACCGTGAGGAGTAGTCTTGAAACCAAATGTCTCAAAATGACCTGTGAAATCCTAAAGGTACTCATTGGACTTGGACTTTGGGCCCCTTAGCGCAGTTAGGGTGCAAAAAAGTGCCACACATGTGGTATCGCTGTACTTGGGAGAAGTAGTATAATGTGTTTTGGGGTGTATTTTTACACATACCTATGCTGGGTGGGAGAAATATCTTTGTAAATGGACAGTTGTGTGTAAAAAAAATCTAAAAAATCTCATTTACAGAGATATTTCTCCCACCCAGCATGGGTATGTGTAAAAATACACCCCAAAACACATTATACTATTTCTCCTGAGTACGGCGATACCACATGTGTGACACTTTTTTGCAGCCTAGGTGCGCTAAGGGGCCCAAAGTCCTATGAGCACCTTTAGGCTTTACAGGGGTGCTTACAATTTAGCACCCCCAAAATGCCAGGACAGTAAACACACCCCACAAATGACCCCATTTTGGAAAGTAGACATCCCAAAGTATTCAGAGAGGGGCATGGTGAGTCTGTGGCAGGTTTCATTTTTTTTTGTCACAAGTTAGCAGAAATGGAAACTTTTTATTATTATTTTTTTTGTCACAAAGTGTCATTTTCCGCTAACTTGTGACAAAAAATAAAATCTTCTATGAACTCACCATGCCTCTTAGTGAATACTTTGGGATGTCTTCTTTCCAAAATGGGGTCATTTGGGGGGTATTTATACTATCCTGGAATTCTAGCCCCTCATGAAACATGACAGGGGGTCAGAAAAATCAGAGATGCTGGAAAATGGGAAAATTCACTTTTTGCACCATAGTTTGTAAACGCTATAACTTTTACCCAAACCAATAAATATAGGCTGAATGGGTTTTTTTTAATCAAAAACATGTTTGTCCACATTTTTCGTGCTGCATGTATACAGAAATTTTACTTTATTTGAAAAATGTCAGCACAGAAAGTTAAAAAAATCATTTTTTTGACAAAATTCATGTCTTTTTTGATGAATATAATAAAAAGTACAAATCGCAGCAGCAATTAAATAGCACCAAAAGAAAGCTGTATTAGTGACAAGAAAAGGAGGTAAAATTTGTTTGGGTGGTAAGTTGTATAACCGAGCAATAAACAGTTATAACTGCAGTGGTCTGAATTGTAAAAAATGGCCTGGTCTTTAGGGGGGTTTAGCACTGCAGTCTTCAAGTGGTTAAGGGGTGGAAAGTTTAGTTTGTAAAGGTGTGATAGAGGGGCAGGTAATTGTATCCCTAGATATTTAAGTGCCGTATGGGTCCATTTAAAGGACCCATGAATGCCCCTACCACATGCATAGCGCATTGGTGACAATAAAAAAATACCCCCTGCACAAACACTCCCCAAGTGCCCCCGGCATGTGCAGAATGATGCACAACATAACCGCATAGTTCCTTAACTCACCCGAGTGATCCCCGCCATTGTCAGAGTGAGGCACATTGGTGTGTGCTTCCTTCATTCATGTGGGTGCCCCCCAGGACCTCAAGGCGTGTACCACTGCAGATCACTGTACAAATGCCAGGGAGCACTCGTATGAAGGCAGGAAGCACACACCGCTGTATATCACTCTGAAAATGATGGGGAGCACTCAGTGATTTAAAGAGGAAATGTTGCAAAAATCTTAAAATTTTAAACACATACGAAATAATAAGTACATTTCTCCCAGAGTAAAATGAACCATAAATTACTGTTCTCCTATTTTGCTGTCACTTAAAAAATGTGACATTACCGACAGGTTTTGGGCTAGTCCATCTCTCCATAAAGGAGTCTCAGCATGGCCTTTATTCTTTAAAAAGACATTCTCTGAAAAAAATTACATAAAGATGATGGCCAGCCTCCCTGCTCGCTGCACACTATTTTGGCAGTTGGACTGCCATTCACTAAGTGCTTTTAAAAATCAAGAAAACCCTGAGAACCCCCCTATGATAAGACGGGCTAGTCCAAAACCTGTCGGTAATGTCAGATTTCTACTACCTACTGTAAGTGACAGCAACATACCAGCAGTCTCTGGTCCTTAAGGGGGCAGAGACTGCAGGTACGGAAATGGTTAACCACTTATCCTGTGATAGCGTTCATATAGATAAAATTAACCATTAACCACTTATTCTGCATGTGGTGGTATATCTACGCCCCACAGGACATAAGTTCTGGCACAGGGGCATAGCTATTCATCCTCTAGTTCTAATGCTTGGCGGGCTGATGCCCCCACCTGCGACCTCCCCCATGGCAGTGTAGCAGTACACTGATCAGTGAATGGGAACACAGTTGTGGCAGTTGTGGTAGCAGTGACAGACAGGGCTTAAAGGGACACTATGGCAAAACATTTTAAACATTTAAATATGTGCAAACATAGACAAATAAGAAGTAAGTTTTTTTCCAGAATAAAATGAGCCATAAATAACTTTTCTCCTATGTTGCTGTCACTTACAGTAGGCAGTAGAAATCTGACAGAAGTGACAGGTTATGGACTAGTCCATCTGGCATATTATACTCTGGAAAAAACGTACTTCTAATTTGTTTATGTGTGCACATATTTAAAATTTTACAATTTTTTGCCATAGTGCCCCTTTATCGCTTCCACCGTTGGGTCTCCCTGGCTCACCCACTGCAGCCACTAGGTGTCATTGTCCTTTCTAGTCTCTGGGTTTCTCTGCCTAGTAATAGAGTGGAGGCAAGATCATAATCTCCACCTTCCTATCCGTTTGGTTGCCTTTATTAGCAATCTTGTAAATAGCTTCTTCTTTTTTTTTTTTTTTTTTGTACTTGTCAAGATACCCATTTGCACTGCACCCTGTGTCTCTGTGTTTATTTTTGAAGGTGCCATGTCATCTCACCCCCGTGCTATGTGAGTTTGAGACTGGTATTGGGTGGGTGGCATGTCCATTGTCAAATAATATACTTGCCTAAAGAGGTATTTGCCACATGATTCCAAAGCTAGAAAAGCAGCCTAGCAAACATAGAAGTTAATCTAAACATCCTATTTTAGCACCGGTATTCAAGAGAGGGTTGTAAACAGATCTGTTTTCTATTATGAAGGTATTATTATAATTTCTAACAGCAAAGAAAACAAATCATTAATAAATCACAGAGGGAATTTGAGAAGTCTCGAAGCAAATGCCGTAAAAAGCTATATATATGAAACATTTTCATTTTTTCCTTTTACTTGTAGAGTCAGAGCCCAAACACAGTGACCACATTTCCAGTTTGCATATTTTATGTATGTGTTAATGTTGTTTGCTTAATCACAAACGATTGTCTTGAAAATATGTTTTTATTTACTTATTACTACTAACCAGGTATAAGGTTGCCAATGTCACTCTTACCTTGCAGCACCAGCATCCCAGGATTTAAATATGACTGTTACGTGCTATTTGTATGTTCACTCTGTGTTTCAGTGGGTTTCTTTCAGAGACTCCAATATTACTCACACATGTAAAATACATACTGATAAATTAATTGGTCGCCCCAAAAATAGGTTTCAGACTTAGGTGGGAGTATTTCATCATAATCATGGTAGGTATTAAATTGAACGTTCCTCTGTGACATTACTTTCTGTGACATTACTATATGCTCTGTAAAGTACTGCAAAAGAAAAAAAAGTGAGGTATGAAAATGCAAAATGGCAGTGTATGATTCTTTGACAGTTATTTTGACCAAAAAACATACGATGATGCGTGTTAATACTTTTTCATATTTTAATTGAAAAATTTGGAATCCACCATCATACTTTAAACTGGTATCATTAATGGGTAGTGTAAGTAAATTCTTTGTGTGTGTGTTTTTTCCGTGGGAGCGTCGTGGGAGGACGTGGGAGCGCACGGGAGCGCACATGGCTTTCTGGACGTAGCCTCTATGTCCAGAAGGCTTAAATGGTTAATTAAAGTTAAGGACACATTCATTTTTTTTTTTTACTAACTCTCCCCTTAATTGTGTCCTTTATTTAAGCATTGACCATATATTTTCTACAAGGTTCTCAATGTCTATGTTTAAAGGACAACTATCAAAGTTAACTACAATTCTAAATGTCACATATATTTCCAGTAATTACTAGCAAATAGAAATACAAAGATGTTTTTCATCTTTTTGTGGTTTATGTGAAGAAAACATGACATATACAGAGAACAGTTTTCACTGTGGGAATTATTATGGAGGACATCCAGCATACAGAAACAATCTTCACTGGCTGTAATACTGCGAAAAAAAATGAGTTCAGAATGATAGGAAGCAGAAATATAGCTTCAAATGTGTGTAAGTAATCATCAGCTGCAGCTCTGTGTGCCTGATCCTGTCTCTCTCTCTCTCTGTGCCTGGCAGTGTAAAGTAGACAGTTTACAGCTAGGAAGATCTCATTCTGAATGGGGGGGGGGGGGGCAAGTAAGTACAAATACAGAAACTTTTTTTCAGATCCTTCTCAGTATCTAAAAATCTCTCAGCTGTTCTCATATGAATTTTCAGGAAGCAGGCAGGGCAGAACCAAACAGTACATCATTCCCCTGTGAATAGTGACAGAGAAGTGTAGCCTAGCTAGATGGTATAGCTCTAGCCTGTAGCCTCGACACAGACACAAATTGTTACAAACTGCTGATAAATAAGATTTCCAAACAGACTGTGATTAGAGACCTCTGAAAAGCTTTCTAGTGTTGCTGACTAAACGCTCTATAGGTATGTGAGGTTTACAGAAGAAAAATTTATTTTTATAGATGTTCTTTCAGTAGTCCAGAGAGGAGAGTTCATTTAACAATAACTAGTTGTTGACTGCAATCTGTAATTAATTTTCTCCTTTAACCAATTAAGGACCACAAGTGACAGCCGAGTGACACGGCTGTCCCCAGTACAGCGCTGCATTAGATCGCAACGCTGTACAAACAAAAGAAATTTCTTTTCTCTTTTTTTCAGTCTGCTAGCGGTGCTAGCTGCTGGCAGACTGTTGACGCCACTCAAGCGGGAATTGGCATCAGTGCGCGCTATCCCCGCTAATCTCCACTTACTGCTCTTGATGCCTTTAGGTGTAGATTGTAAGCCTTTGGGCAGGGTCCTCCTCCTTTTGTGTCCTACCTGATCATGCACCTCCATTACTGTGCACCCATGCTATGCATTTGAGTGAACCTAACTTGCCTAATCTCCATGCTCCATCCAGTGACTGACTAAGCATTACCTTGTACTCATACTGTGCTGCATGATCTGGTTTTCTTGTATTCCTGTTTTGTCATTTTGCTGTATGTCACCCTAAATATTGTCTGTAACCTAAATTAATGTTCAGCGCTGCGTAATATGTTGGCGCTTTATAAATACAATAAATAATAAAAATAATAATACGTGGTCCTGGGGCTGCCAACTTCCTGATGCCTATGGGCGTTAGGTGGTCGGGAAGGAATACAAATAATTTTTCCACAGAATTGTTTTAAGCAATTGAAAATGAAAATGAAAACCACCCAGTGTAAAGTACAACCTGTATGGTAGATAATCGACAACCTCCCGTCCAAATCTGCCTTATGAAGATTGGGTTAAAGCAACAGTATGGGCATTGCTATGAAGAAGTTTAATGGCACAAGAAAGATTTACATGTCTACGATATTGTATGGAGGTGGGCGGTACTCTAGGTTTGGTACCTCTAGACAGCGATCTGTGAGTGTGTAGGACAACAGACCACAGTAGCTCTGAGAAAGGCAAAAAGAAGAAAAAGCGCACACTGTAATTATAATCATATGACGACGGTAAGTGCCCTTGCCCTCAGGGCCGGTGCTACCAAAGAGGCAAAGGGAGCAATTGCCCTAGGGCCCCAGAGCCTTTAGGGGCTCCCAAGTTGTCTCCCCTATGTTAACTGGTGCTCACCGAGGCCTAAGCAAAGTCTTTGGCAGAGTAGCATCTTACCTTTGCTGGCGGGCAGGTGAGGTGCTACACTTCCTAAGACTCGGCAGGGTCCTCAGGGAGCACAGTTAAGAAGGAAGATGATTGGTAGGGAGGGTAATCTGCCACTTTAAGGGCACAGGAGGGAAATTTGGCTGCAAAAAAATGGCCCCTAATGCCAATTTTTGGCCAGGGACTGTCTACTGGGGGGAACCCGGGTTAATTTTGCCCTGGGGCTCTGTTGTTTCTATAACTGGCCCTGCTTGCTCTGCTCATATGATTACCATTACTGTCTACAATATTGAATGGCTCACAATAATTTATTAATTTTCTTGCAATACCTCTTTATTGTCATACATTTTTGTACAAACTCCACTAGAACAACCGGTATTCTACTATTGTACAGTAGTAGTTCCTAAAGTAAATTATCAGTACATTTTATCAATATTTTACTTTTGCTAAACCAAACCCTATTCTAACACGAGACCCCCACCACTATTCTCCCACAACTACTCCCTCAACTGATACCTAACCCTATCTGACCTCCCCACTGCAAAATACCCAGCTGTCCAGCTGATATCCCCAAAATTTGTATTGCTAAATACTCCCTCATCTCTGCTATTTATCAAGCGCCGGCCACCTAATCTCAATACCTAATATCTCAGATGTTAAAGCTGCCTATTCTTCCTGGCAAAAAGCCTCCAATTGTAAAATACGATACTGGTATGCACATCAGATCATCAGTTCAAAACCAATGTAATAAAAATAAAGAAAGAAAAATAAAAAAACATACAAAAGTACGACTATTCAAAAAGGTTTACAATAATAAATAATATGCTCGTGTCAGTTGATATGTAAAAGTTATATTTATGTTTATTTTTCATCTATATTATTATGTTTTGTTAAAAAAAAAAATTTTCCCTGCTATGAAACTTAGGAGTCATATCAAAGCAATGTTACTACAGTGATCTTTTTGGGATTTCACAATATGAGCAGATTCAATCTACTGTATTTCTTCTTACTCCTTTTAATATATTTTGTGACAGTATGTGGAAACCTTTTAATCATTTTGCTGGTGACGCTGAACAACAGCCTCCACTCCCCCATGTACTTCTTTCTCTCCCAGCTTTCCATAGCTGAGATCATGGTAACTACAGATATTTCCCCTAACATGCTAAACATTGTTCTTTATGGGAATGCCTCCATATCTTTATCTGGCTGCATCACTCAAAATTTCTTCTTCAACATGTCAGAAGCATCGGAGTGTTTTCTTCTGACGGCGATGTCCTACGACCGATATCTGGCCATCTGTTCTCCACTGCACTATGCCTCAGTTATGACCCCAGTGCTTTGTTGTAAGTTAGTATTTTTTTCATGGACGTTGAGTTTTTGTATGGAATTGTTTGAAATATTCAGCATACGTCAGTTACAGTTCTGTGGGCCGAACACTATTGATCATTTCTTCTGTGATTTCAACCCTTTAGTGAATCTTTCTTGTTCAGACACTTCTCTAACTGAGATGGAAGCTGCCTTGTTGGGCAGTGTTGTGGTGGTGTTACCATTCTTTGTGATAACAGCGTCATATACATGTATTGTTTTAGCCATAATAAGGATACCATCATTTTCAGGAAGACAGAAATCCTTTTCCACCTGCAGCTCCCACCTGACAGCTGTATCTATCTTCTATGGCAGTCTTTTTGGCATGTACCTAGTCCCGAATGAAGGGAAGTCGCAGATGGCCAGTAAGATACTGGCCATGTTCTACACTATTTTTATTCCCCTCTTGAACCCATTTATTTACAGCTTCAGGAATAAAGGCATCATGGATGTTTTAAGAAAATTACAGAACAAAGTAACTGTTTATTTATCATCTTGAAGAAAATCTGATACATATCCTGTATCTAATAGTGAAATGAGGAGGTTTCATGTGACTTACAAAATTGTCAACAAGAAGTTGATTCATCTTGAGTTATTGGAATCATAGCTATTATTTCTTTCTACTATTGTTTTCTTTTCTTTCTTATTTCTTTTCAGACTAATGCAGCTCTTCTGAAGCTAATTGTCACAAGTTCCCTCAAAATCTTCAGTGATTCATCAAGGACAGAACTTCATCATGCATACCCCAATTAAAGCCAATTGGTCCAATAGTATTATGCTCAAATGTTTAAGAATATTTAAGAAGCATGTGTTCTCTGTGTTCCTTTATTTTATTTTATTTATTTTTGTATGCCTTCTGACTAGTTGAGATATGGACATACTTGAAATAGGACCTTCTGTAGTACCAACAGCAATAGGAAAATGAATAGGAATGAAAGTCAATCAGAATTCTATTTAAAAGGGACCAACGGTAAGAGACATATGGAGGCTGCCATGTCTACTGTATGTATTCAAGTATAAGCTGACTTTTTGGGACCAAAAAAGTGTCCCAAAGGTATGGGTGTAGGCTTATACTCGAATCGCAATCCCCCCCCCCCCCCAAGAGTGCCCCTACCACTTGTATAGTGCATTGGTGACAATTAGAATATCTTCCCTACACAAAGACTCCAGAGTGCCCTCACCCAGCATGTGCAGAGTGATGCACAGCATAACTGCATAGTTCTTTAACTCACCCGAGTGATACTTTTCAGAGTGAGGCACCTCGGTGTGTGCTTCCTTCATCCATGCGGGTGCCCCCCAGTATTTGTACAGTGATAATGCATTCTGTTGAGAGCCTCAAATGAAAGGTACCCATACATTACTTGATTTTCCATTGAGAGATTGAGCAATCAACTTTAATGGGTGATCAAAAACATTGTGGTTAATTAAAAGTAAATTGACTAGTGACCCACAATCTGCAAGTAAAATCCTGGCAATTCTCCTTCACTTATTGATCTGAAGGATGTTGTGCCTTAATGCTCTGAAACCAAACATTGATTCTGTGTCTATCAAAATCATGTGAACAGATTCCTTTACAACAAACCATACTTTTTCATCCTGCTTCATCAAATACATTTGTCAAAATGGGCAGATGTCTGCCAATTTCCAGTGATCAGAAAGAATGGAACTAAATTGACACTCTGTCGATAAACTGATCAAACTGAATGGTCAATCAAACAGCTAAGTTGAGTAAAGTATAGGCATCTCAAGTCAAAAAAGGCTTCTAAGTAGCACCACTCTTAGCCCAGAAGTAAGTATCACAGGCCGTGCTTATCAAAATGATTAAAAACACCACAATACTGCTATATGGTGCGGGGGTTGTATTTCTGCTGTAAAACTCATAAGGCCTGATACACAAAGCAAAAGTAAATTATCATGTGCACACCATCTTTACTGGTACAGGTGGCAGCAGGTGTCACCCTATTAGTGCAATGTATGTCTCCGGGGCTACGTCTGTGCTGCTAAGTTATTAACACACAGTATGTGCACAGTGCCGGTGATTGTGATAGCTTCAGAAAGGACTTGGTTGCAAGGGCATAGCAATAGCCATAGCAGCCTATACCAGGCCTAATTTGTACATGATGTGTTAACTATAAACTTGCTTGTCTTCCTCCCCCCTCTATCAGTACCCAAAGACTATATGTGGTGTGGATTTCACAAGAAAGTAGATTTCCAATTAACTCATATCCATAGGGTAGGGGCAGGTGGGTGGCATAGCTAAAGTGTGCCTACATCTTAGGAGCCCATGAAAGTTTTGCTATGGGGCCCCATAATCTCTAGCTATGTCACTGCTTGGATGTCTGAAATGCAGGGAAGGGAAGGTTAGAGACAGGTCTGTAGCTGGTCATTGCATCTGAGCCCAGGGACGGTTTTTTGAGGAGAGGCCTGATGATTGCTTCCTGCAGTAAAGCAAGGAATATCCCCGATTGTAAGGAAAAGTTTAACATTTTGAGGAATACTGGTATAAACTGGTAGGGGCATTTCAACATAACCTGTGTTGGGCCAGTATCCAGGTCACAGGCATCCTGTGGCATCAGTGGCTTACCTCCAGTGGTTCAGCTCATTTTTTGACTGACAGAACACAGAGAGTACCCCTAGGACCTTTCATTTCAAACCCTGCACCTCTAAAATTTGGAGTGCCACAAGGTTCAGTCCTATCCCCTCTGCTGTTTGCAATTTACATGCTAGCACTTGAGAATCTTCCAACCCTAGTTCACACCAGGGATGAGCAGAAACAACACAGTGCAAATTTACGCATCATAGTTTGCATCTACACATCGTAGTTCATAGGTGAAGTTTCAAAACTATGCTTACAAATGTACACGCAGCAAAGTACCGCTACACATAGCTTACGCTACATGGAGGCCTAAAGTGCTTTAAAACATTTGGCATGTGTATACATCAATCAGGTAGTGTAATTAGAGTACTGCTTCACACTGACACACCAAACTCACTGTGTAACGCACCGCAAACAGCTGTTTGTGTTGTGAAGGCCATGTTGGACCGGTGTGCACCATGACGAGAGTGCAGGGCGTGGCGGTTTTCAAGCCCATATGGGCGGCGGGCTGTGGTAGCTCAATGATAGAACAACAGTGACTGTTCAGCTGATCAAATTTGGTCTGTCCACAATGAACAGGGTGTGCCCCCCCCCCCCGAGACACTCAAGACACTCATATAGCCGGCGCCTGGCGGTCATTGCTTCATTGTGATACGCAAGCCCCTTCACGAAGGTAATGATCACGAAGGGGAATTGACACATGTACATGCCTTTTGTTTTGTTGTTGCAGCTGCAGTGCAGCCAGAAAAATTATTATAGCGGCCGCTGCTAGCAGCAGCCTTAAAAATTCAGAACTCCGCCTGGAGTCCTGGACCCTGTTGGTGGTGGCGGAGAAGGCAGTCAAGCGGCCTGAAGGCAGAGATGCTGTGTGGGGACCGCCTTAGTCTTGGGGCAGGCAGTCACATGGCGTGCAGGCAGAAATGCTGTGTGTGGGGACTGACTTAGTCTTCGGGTGGGCAGTAGCCCTCCGGGATCCAAGCCTCATTCATTTTGATAAAGGTGAGGTACTGAACACTTTTGTGACTTAGGCGACTTCTCTTCTCAGTGACAATGCCTCCAGCTGCGCTGAAGGTCCTTTCTGACAGGATGCTTGAGGCAGGGCAAGACAGAATTTGTATGGCAAATTGGGACAGCTCTTGCCACAGGTCAAGTCTGCGCACCGAGTCATCCATCGCTGCTCATACTGTCGATGGTTCTTTCTCTACCATTGTTAAAGAAAGTGTACGGCTGGGGAGTCAGGGTTCAATTCTGGTCTGGAGTTGGAGCCTGAGAAACGGCTACCACCACACATCCAAGGAAGGCAGCAGGCATGGCATGCAAGCCCTGAGGTAGTGACAAAAAATAACAATACAGGAGGACTTTCAAGGCCCTGCTGTATATGACACTAACCGACTTTACTACCTTTAATGAGAATCTGTTGTGGAGGGCAAGTCTGCCATCGATTCAAGTGAAAGGTACTGACTGCCAGGTATAATACAATGTGCAGTCACAGATGCAGTGAAAGGTATGCAGTGACTGGTATAACAATACAATGTGCAGCTGTCACACAGGTGCAGTTAACAGGTATGCTCAGAGTGGTATATTACACAGCGCACGGTCACACAGGTACTGTGAACAATTATGCAATAACTGGTATTGCAATGTGCACCTGTCATACACAGACAGGTAGCAGACAGGCACAGTGACACTGCGTGTGCTCATGTGGGTAGGTGGGTGCACTGTGAACAACAGGTAGGTATATACAGTGATGGGTATTACAAATGTGCACCTGTCACACACACACAGGTACTGCCGTGAACAAGTGCAATGACTGGTGGTATTAACAATGCATGCGCTCACGTAGGTAGGTAGGTAGGTAGGTAGGTGCACTGAACAGTGAACAGGTGCAGTGATTGGGATGGGATTACAAATCTGCAGCTGCCTGTCACACACACAGGTAGTCAATGAACTGAATGTGCTGGACCTAGCAGTGGCACAGTAGCAATTACACCAAAGGCCAACTGCGACTGACTGACAGGGCTGTATATAATGCAAGTGGGCCACACAAACAAAAAAACTAAATAGATCACAAGAACAAGATTAGCTCTTGAAAGAGCTGTTGAGGGGTGCTTTTTTAGCAATAAGAATCAGCAAGGAGCAAGCTAACAAACCTACAAGAGCCTAACTAAGTTTTCCCTATACGTCTCTGCACAGCAGCTCTCCCTGCTCTAATTACTGCAGGCACACGAGTGAGTCCAATGCCTGATGCTGCCTGCCTTTTATAAGGGGGGGGGGCTCCGGGAGGGAGTGTAGCCTGATGGGCTACAATGGGCTTGATTCACAAAGCGGTGCTAACTGTTAGCACGCCTGTGAAAACCCCCTTAGCATGTCTAAACAAGCTTTTTGCGCATAAAACTTTACGCGCGCAAAACGTTATGCGCGTAAAACTTTACGCACGTACTGCACAGAGCGCAGGGCGCTCCGTGCGAAGTGCCCATTAAAGCCTATGGGACTTTGCGCGCGTAAAACTTTGCGCGCGCAAAGTTAGCGCGCGATCTCATTGAGAAATCCAGTGCTAACCTACTTAGCACCCTGCTTAGCGCGTCTAAAGACTTTAGACGTGCTAAGTAGGTTAGCACCGCTTTGTGAATCAAGCCCAATGTGCCTGCTGACTGTGATGTAGAGGGTCAAAGTTGACCCTAATGATGCACTATGGGGGAGAATTAAACTTCCGGAAAAGTTTGCGGTTCTCCGCGAATGCACACCACAGAAGTTTGCCGGGATCCGTTCACCGGTGAACCGTTCGGACCATCTCTACTCTGTACCACAATTTACCAATCAACCAATTACTGGTCTGAGCCATGCTTATGCTCTTTGAGTCCTTTGGGAGAAGAGCACTTTTTTTATTGTCCCTGAAGCTGCCACATGGTGAAAGTGAGCCTTAATTTTGCAAAAATTCAGACACTTTATAAACCATCTGTCCCTTCCTGCCCAATCTGATAAAGTCTATATGTTGTTAAATAATACACTGAGCACAAAGTACTTTGTGCCCAATAAATAGCTGTAACAGGCCCGTTCAACCAAAATTTTTCCTTTTGAGAATTAATGCTTTGATAAATATCATTTTGTTTTGAGAATTTTAATATCGTAAATTATCGCTTTGAACTTTGTTATCTTAGAAATGTATTGCTTTTTGTATTAACATTATTTTCAGCGGATAAAAGGGGATGTAAGTAGAGATGACCCGAATGGTTCACCCGCAAACGGTTCCAGGTGAACTTTAGGTGGTTCGCGTTCGTGGTTCGCGTTCGCCGGCGAAGGCAAACTTTTACGAAAGTTCGATTCGCCCCCATAATAATTTTCTTCATTGAGCAGAAGTTTGACCCTCTACATCAAAGTCAGCAGGCACATTGTCACCAATCAGACTACACTCACTCCTGGAGCCCCACCCCCCCTTATAAAAGGCAAGGTTCTCCTGTAATTTTACTCACTCGTCTGCCTACAGTAATTAGTTAAGGGACAGCAGCTGACAGACTCTGCTATGGAGAGTTTAGTTAGGCTCTTGTAGGCTTGTTCCCAGCTGATTTCTATTCCTTATATCACTCCCTCCTCCCCGAGGGAGGAGGGTCTTGTCTTCCAGGGAATTGTAGTATTTCAAAACCCAGCTTACATACCTTGGCTGGGAATTGAACCCAGTTTTGAGTGCGTGATAGGTAGCTCACTTCACCACTATACCACCACCAACACTACATACTGAAGCCAGCCTAGCATGTACCATTATGATATATCCAAGAGAAAATTGCTTAAGGATTTGTAGTATGTCAAAAGCTAACTCACATTGGCCAGGAATAGAACCCAGGCCTACCGCTCTGTAGGCTGCTATCCTAACCATTATACCACCAACACTACATGCTGAAACTTCTTGGAGCAGACTTACTTCCTCCCTCCAAAAGACACACATACATCCCCATAAAATCATTCAACAGCAACTGCGTGCACAGTCTTTGTGGTACACATTCCCGGTGGCACAATTGGTTAGCGTGTTTGGCTGTTATCTGAAAGGATGGTGATTCAAGTCCACCCAGGCATGGCCTTGCCTTTTGTGTACAACAGTTGTCCGAAGAGAACCCCAGATAACCTCTCTCTCTCTCTCTCTCTCTCTCTCTCTCTCTCTCTCTCTCTCTCTCTCTCTCTCTCTCTCTCTCTCTCTCTCTCTCTCTCTGATGGTCACAGGTTTTTGATCAGAACGGAATTGCTTTTTCAATCCGGCGGAATTCCTAAATTGCCTGTGAAATTCTGCTGGTATCCGTTGATGGTTTTAAGCTGAAAATTCACTTCAATGGCATCAAGTCCTAGAGGGAGAGAGAGAGCGCTCATTTTTCTCTTGGTTATATCACAATAGTACATGCTAGGCTGGCTTCAGCATGTAGCATTGTAGTGTGTTGTGTTAGTGGTATAATGGTTAGGATAGCAGCCTACCACATGCTAGGCCTGTGTTTGATTCCTGGCCAATGTGAGTTGGCTTTTGAAATCCTACAATTCCCTAAGCAAGCTTATTTTTCTCTTGGATATATCATAATGGTACATGCTAGGCTGGCTTCAGCATGTAGCATTGTAGTGTGTTGTGTTGTGTTGGTGGTATAATGGTTAGGATAGCAGCCTACAAAGCACTAGACCTGGGTTTGATTCCCAGCCAATGTAAGTTGGCTTTTGACATACTACAAATCCTTAAGCAAGTTCATTTTTCTCTTGGATATATCATAATGGTACATGCTAGGCTGGCTTCAGCATGTAGCGTTAGTTGTGGTATAGTGGTGAAGAGTGATACCTACCATGCACTCAGACCTGGGTTCAATTCCTGGCCAAGGTATGTAAACTGGCTTTTGAAATACTACAATTCCCTGGAAGACAAGGGAATTGTAGTATTGTAGTAATCCTGGCCGCAATAGCAGCATAGGGGGCGATATACAGGCTGGGAACGCGAACAATCACTCGCGTTCCCATGCCTGTCGGCCGGTGACGGCGAAACCGGAAGTCGTCGCCGGCGGGTGCAGAGGCATCGGAGCGGAGCTGCGAGGGCACCGATCGGCTGCAGGGGGCTGAGGGAAGCCCCAGGTGAGTTTATCTCATTTTTTTTGTAGGCTTTAGGGTCACTTTAAAGCAGTGCTTTGTATTAAATCCAGATTTTTTTCTGGGACTTTTGATGTATATTTCACCCAACCATGTCTTCCTCCAGGTATTAGACCCCTTGAAACATCATCTCTATCATTTTTCTAGTCAGTAGAAACTTTTTAAAATTTGTAAGTTCGCCTCCCCATTGAAGTGTATTGCGGTTTGCGAAAGTTCGCGCAAACCGAACCTTCCGTGAAAGGTCGCAAGCGGGGTTCGCAAACCGAAAATCGGAGGTTTGCGGCATCTCTAGTTGTAAGGTTAGGCATCAGGAAGGGACACCACCAGGGGCATCTTATGGTTAGGCACCACCAGGGGTGTATTAGGGTTAGGCACTACCAGAGGGGGGGGGGGGAGTCTAAGGGTTAAGCACCACCAGGGGGGTCTAAGGGTTAGGCACCATCAGGGGGTCTAAGGGTTAGGCAACACCAGGGGGTCTAAGGGTTAGGCATCAGTAGAAGGAAGGTTTTGTTTGAGAAAAGGGTTTGGTTTAGTTGTAGTAAAATACTGGTAATATTTATCAATGTTTAACTATGCTTTTTACTACTGTAAACATATTTTGCATTCATATTTAATATATTTATTATGCTACCTCAGCTAAAGATGAAGAAACAATAAAAATGTTATTATAGACAATATCTCAAAATTTTGGCTATACCCCACACCCTATTTCCTGGTGCCCTTATTTGATGTATGCCAAAGTAGCCATTCTGTTTTTATAATTGCATGTTATAGTTTGTCATTTTTTTGTATTGATTGAATAAAAATATATATATGATATTTTAAACTTAGTTCATTTGTAGTGTTCTGGACTTGTACTTCTCCACTTACTTACCCTATCATTTATTTATTTTTATTTTTTAATTAAGTCAATCTACATAAAAATATATCTAATTAACGTAATAAACATGATTTTTTCTATGTTTCCATTAACTTAAATTGCATGTGAATTGCACAAAAAAGCACCATGACTTAAAAAGAATAGAAAATAGAAAAATAGCAAAACGTATTATAAATAAGGAAAATGGGATCAAATTTAAATACGCTAAATGTTTAATGAAAGCAAAAATGCAAATCAGCGCAACATATCCAAATTAAGATAAGTTTGAATAGCACCTTAAAAAATATTATATATTTTTAAATCCCATTTTATTTTTCTTAATAGCACTCTTTTTACTGCTGACAGTAGTGGAGTTTTAATATACAGTCATAGGAGATAAGGATTTGCTGGAAATAAGGCTCAAATGTGAGGTTATCAGGGAGAATAGAGTAAGGACAGATCTGCTATCCAACCCAAGGCATTTAGATGTGGTTTGTATGATCAGATGGTAAGGTCACTCAATGCTATAAATGAAGCAAAGGTGAGTACAAGTTTATTTTAGAAGGTGGAGTTTGCAGGATTAGGTCACTAAGAGAGGGTATGTGAAAAAAAAAATCCTGGAGATTTTAGCTAAGTGCAGTAAATAATGGAGGGTGGACATTGGTGGTAGACTTTATTACCATAAAACTGATCGGGGTGAAAATAAAAAAAAATAAAAACCTTGCTAAAATAAATATGTAAATATGGCAGAATTTATGTTCTGATGAAAATACAATAATAGTAGTTTTTATTTGTTGTTGCTGTTAATAGTAATAATAATAATAATAATAATAATAATAATAATAATAATAATAAGATCAATACATTAACAAATATGAATAGTGCCATCTTCAACCCAGAAAACAGTAATACAATTATGATTGTTATTATCATCATTGTTATTATTATTATTATTATTATTTACTTTCATGTGAAATACTATTTTATTATTATCGTTATTGATATGTCCATCAAACTACCTATATGAGTAATATTGTTTTACATTGGTTTATTTTTCACAAAATGAAAAGAAGAGATTGAATGACTTACTAAGAATATGCATTTAATTAAGACATTTGAAAAAAACCTAATTGTTATATTAACACAGAACACAGTCAGATTCCTATAAATTTTAATAGATCTCATGATGCCTAATTTGTATCAAAATAATTGCACTCTCGTTCATTACATCTATCCTGAAGGACTCATTACCAGCGAGTTTTCTCTTGAGTGTCATTGCACGGAAACAAACTGGGTTATTCAACGTGAAACAAATAGAAAAAAATGCAATAATGGATTTCAAATAATATTCTCTTAAGTGTCATTTTTAAGAAACACAGAGGGTTATCCAAGGTTAAACAAACCTGAAAAAAAAATATTAGCTGTGAAGATTTAGGATTTACAATATACTAATATACAATTATAGAAAACTTTTAATGTAGATGAAATAATAATGTTGTATATACTAGTTGAGAATCAACATTCCAACAACTTAAATATTTGCATTTTTATTAAACAATATGTTAGTGTTATTAAAAAAGCATTACAATTATTTAGCCAAATCATTGTAATTCCAAACACAACTAAAAACGCCTGATTTACAACACATTTATTTTAAATTCACAGAAGAGGCTATTAAAACATAACTTTTATTGTTCGATAAAAAACAGTTAGCTGTTTTTGTAGCAGTTTTAAACCCTGTGGAAAAAAAGTGCTTGCTATTCTAACACAACAGGGTATTCCCTTCAGCCCAGACTAGAATAATGCCTATCCATATAAACACATCACCCCACCACAACCCAACATGTTTACCCCATACAAATAGGGGATTTGTCAGGGGGACATATAAAAAAGTGCTACACAAAACAATACAATGTTATTCATGAAAACAAAAAAATTATAGCAGTCATAGCTAGAGATGTCGCGAACCTCCGATTTTCGGTTCGCGAACTTTTTCGCGAACCGCAATAGACTTTAATGGGGAGGCAAACTTTGAAATACACATCAAAAGTCCCAGGCAAAAATCTACATTTCACATAAACCCCTATTTTAGGTTCAATTTTAGGCCTCAGGCCTTCCTTCCTCCCTCCCTCCCTCCCTCCTCCCGGAGGGAGGAGGGTCTCATCTGCCAGAGAATTTTATTATTTCAAAAGTGGGCAAGTGTGGTGGGCAAGTACCTTAACCACTGTACCACAACAGTACTAACTGAAGTTGGCCTAGCATTTACCATTTATGCTCAATCCAAGAGAAACATTAGGTTGCTTAAAGGGAACCTTAACTGAGAGTGATATGGATGTTTCCTGTTAAACAATACCAGTTGCCTGGCAGTCCAGCTGATCTCTGTGACTGCAATAGTGGCTGAATCACACCCTGAAACAAGCATGCAGCTAATCCAGTCTGACTTCAGTCAGAGCACCTGATCTGCATGCTTGTTCAGGGGCTGTGGCTAAAAGTATTAGAGACACAGGATCAGCAGGCGATTCAGGCAACTGGTATTATTTTAAAAGGAAAAATCCATATCCTTCTCAGTTTAGGTTCCCTTTAAGGATTTGTAGCATAAAAGCCAACTCACATTGGCTGGGAATTGAACCCAGGTCTCACTGTGTGGTAGGCAAGCACCTTAACCGCTGTACCACAACAGTACAAACTGAAGCTGGCCTAGCATTTACCATTTCTGCTCAATCCAAGAGAAAAATTAGACAAGACAAATAACATTTATATCACGCTTTTCTCCTGGCGGACTCAAAGCACCAGAGCTGCAGCCACTAGGGCATGCTCTATAGGCAGTAGCAGTATTAGGAAGACTTGCCTAAGGTCTCCTACTGAATAGGTGCTGTTAGCTTGATTGATGTTATTGTATGACAGTCAGAGTGTGTGCTCCAGTGCTGCTGGCCTAGCAAGGTCTGTACACAGTGATAAACCAAAAGCTGTTCAATAATTAACCCCTTCACTATCACTACACTACTGTTAAATCATTAATTAGCTTGAAGTAATTTGTGTGACAGTCAGAGTGTGTGATGAAGGCAGCTGCTATGTGTCTGTGTGTGTGCTGTACACAGACCAGGCCAGCTGCTGCCTGCTGGCCAGCTATTAGCATTAGGTATAGGTTAGGTTAGGGATTAGGGGGATAGGATCACTGTGTTATGGTGTAGTTAATACTGTAGTACTGCAGTCAGTGCTAGTATTTGTTAGTATTGCCAAGTGCAAAGTGCCACGTGCCAAGTGCCAAGTGCAAAGTGCCTCATGCCACATGTGAAGTGCCACGTGCCATGTGCCACTGCCAAGTGCCACGTCCGGCATGCTCTTGGCAGACGTTACACCTGCTGCTGCTGCATTGCCCTGCTCTTGCTGCCTTTGCTGCTCCCATCTCCAGGGTGACACAGGCCACTGCTGCTGTGCTGATTGCTGCATAATTTTTTGGAGGTGTCCAGGCTGAAAACTGCCATGTCCCAGTTGTGCGGTTGGACTTTGGACACAATGTGGGCTGCACGACCGCTGTCTGGAACCTAGTCCTGATGTTGACAGCCATTTTTTTTTTTTGGGGGGGGGAGGGGTTGGGGGGATTTTAAGTTCCCACATCATCAATTAGTGTTTCCCTTTAAAAAATAATGATGCTACATGCCTCATTTACCCTAAAAAAACCTTTTTTAAGCAATTTAAAGACCACTTCCGGTTTTTCTATCCAGATATCCGAATCTGCCCGGATACCCCGGATACTAAGGTCGAATATCCGATTCTATTCGGATACCAAAAAAAGGTTGGATCCAGATATCCGATCTGGATCCAGATATCTGGGTATCCGGATCCGGATCAATTTTGAAAAGGGGTATCCGAGCACCCCTGGACACAAGTATTGTAGAAGGAAAACAGAGTCGCCAACAGGATAAAATAAGCTAAAAACTTTAAAATTCTCAAGGGAGGAAGTGGTGGACTTACCCCCCCGAAATAGACATGAAACTGTTGATTTTTAAACACATACATTTATTTTAATACACCAAAAATACAAAGCAACATGTTTCGCAGGTATATTCCTGCTTCCTCATGCAATAACAGGTAGGAGTATAGAACAGTGCAGTCTCTAGATAACGCTTAGCACCTCTGTGCCTCTGGGCCACTTTTCACAGATGGAAAAAATACTTCCAAAATTATTCTTACTATTTGCTTGCTTGCTGGAGACTAAAAAAGTTTTTGAGGAGTAAAATTGTCACTAGGGATGATCAATGATATGCAAACACTTCCAAAATTATGTAAATGTTTGTTGTATTTTATCAGTATAAACAGTGTATTTCCATGTGTGCCTTAATGGAAAAGTATGTCTGGACATTTATGTTGCTATGAGAGATTTGCAGTGAAGCTAGTTGATCAGCCGGGGCCTTGAGCAAAGCCTGCATTTCATAAATGACTTTTTACAACCACACACATCTGCATATGAGTAAATAACAAACAGCAAAGACAATGGCTAAGTCCTCAGACACTGACCCCAGCCCCCGCGAATGGCCGCTGAGGAAATGGCTACCCAAGCTGAGAGGAACTGAGTTATCTGGTTTGTCAACACAAGAGTTTCTGGGAAGGACATGTCCTCTTTCAACTGAAACCAAATAATTTTTACAACCAGGTTTGAGGAGCTTGTTAATCTGGAATGGTGAAGGGCTGTGCTAACTGCAAGTGGACTGGCTACAACAACCCCAACAGGTTCCTCTCCTCCCCCAGCTGCTAAGGGAAGGAACTATTGATGTATAACACAGAGGAGGGGTCTACAAACCTGTGGTGTCCAGATAAAGGACTTGTTTTTGGGGAACTCTCGCTCTCTCTCTTGCTGCACTGATAGACATGAGATGATAATGGGCACAGCTAGCAAATGTGGTGTGTATGGATTGTAAGGTTAGACTAATAATGCTCCTAGTAGTACTATACACTGAGCCCACAATTATGTAATCATATATTTTATATACTGTAACTTGTATATATGTAAATAAACACCTTGTATTTAACCCTTTGAAAACACCTCAGGTGTCGGGTCATTAATAGTGAAATAAGTAACATAAGCTAGAGTACATTCTACAGTTATTGCAAATATATTCAGTTTGAAAATGGACCAATCAATTTATACTCAGGTTTTAACTGATTGGTCCATTTTCAAACTGCATATATTTGCATAAAAATGTGCATACATGAGTATCAACTCAAAAGCATTTGCATCTCTTTGTCACCTAGGAGAAAAATCAGGAGAAAATGCAAATTGCATGGGCCTACAAATGTAATTATGATTAGCACAGTTTGCTGCATACACCCCATAGCCTGGAGATTTGATAAAGCCCATATCCCTTGTCCCAAGACCAAAATCTGGTGCTAAGTCAATAGAAAGTGTGAATACATTTCCACACTATGAGAGCAAGGAAGCTTTATCTCAGGCCACTATAAAGTACTGTGTCATAAAACACAATTTATCCTACAGAGAAATCTCAACACCATTCTCCTGAAATGTTGAGCCAGTGGCCACAGAAGCAAAAAAATACCCAAATGCAGCGGATACCCTTCTAGCTCCAAGTCTGCAAAGATGGCTTCATATTGACTTTGTTATCTTACTCAGGGCTGACACATGCATTGCAACCCAGTTGTATGGAGGTGGAGGCTGCACAGCTTCAGCAGTTCGTCCCACAATCTACCCACAGCACAAGCCTGACTGGTGAGGATCAGTGTGGGACACCTGGAGGCAGATATCTGCCTCTCCGTTTTAGTCCAACTGACTTCTCCCCCCCCCCCCCCCCCCATAGTGATATGCTGTAGGCATATATGGAGGCAAGATTACTTAGGGAAAGTTATGAGTTACTGTTATGATGGGTACATGGAGATATGAATGGCCTCTGGAAGATGTTATGCTGACGTCATTTCTAAATTGCCTTCTTCACAAAAGAACCTAACTCTACTGTAGAAGGGGTGGGCAGATATGCCCCAAAATTCCTTGGGTTTAATGCCAAAAATATATTTCCTGAAGCCTATAGATCGGAACCCGACATGCTCACCTAAACTGTCCTTCAAGTATCCTGATGACCTTGGGCCTAATTCACTTTCTCTCTCCCAGGTCTGCATGTGCATTCACCACAACTGGAATGAAGTTGCATTCTCAGTTTTGGAAGCTGAACTCCACCCAACAGGAAAATGTCCTTTACCTTTGGGGTGTACACAGCTAATGATTCTTGTATTATAACTATTAATCTTAATGATTCTCTCCATTCCACTGATAACCCAGCTATGCCATTAAGTTTAGATGCAGGAAAAGCCTTTGACAGGCTAAGTTGGCCCTGTATGTTCAGCTTGTTATAACATTCTGTTTTCACTAACACCTATCTCTTTTATAATTAACTTCCTCAGTGTAGTTTAAGTATTCTCAATGGAACCTTGGACTATTGTACAAAATGGTAGCAGACAAAGTTGTTGTCTCAGTCTCTCTCATCCAGTGGCATAGCTAAGGAGCTGTGGGCCCCGATGCAAGTTTTACAATGGGGCCCCCCAAGCACTCTATACATAACAATTGATACGATGCACCAAAACCTGCCAATGGCAACCACAGTGTCAGAGGTGCAAGAAGGGGATGGGGAACAGTTTGTTAATGATTACTATTATTCAAAGTATCTATAAAAGTGATCATTCCAAGCACGGGAAAAATAGAAAGCTAATACTGTAGTTGAGGGAGGGCCCTTTGGGGCCCCTCTGGCCCAAGGGCCTGGATGCGGTCACAACCTCTGCAACCCCTATTACTACGCCCTTGCAGGCATGGTCTGAATAGCCCATTTCCGTTTCCGACACAATTCCGCATTCCGCCATATAGAAATTCCGTTACCGTTCCATTCCGACGGTATACCGGGTCAGTTCCGCAGAATTCCGACTTATACGGAATTCCGTCGGAAAAATTTTAAACTCTCTCACTCTCTTCCTCTCTTCCTCCTCCTCCTCTCCATCCATCTATCCATCCTATGCAGTAGGGAATTGCAGATTTTCAAAACAGCTTATATACTATAGCTGGGATTTGAACCCAGGACCTAGTGTGTAGCAGGTATCTGTCTTAACCTCTAGACCATGACCCACACTACATGCTAAAGCTGGCGGTAGCATAAACCATACTTCCATTATGATCAATTCGATAGAAAAAGTAGCATGATTAAGGATTTGTACTTTTTGAAAAGCATGCTTATATACCATAGCTGGGATTTGAACCCAGGACACAGTGTGTAGTAGGTATCTGTCTTACCCTCTAGACCATGAACCACACTGCATGGTAGTAGGTATCTGTCTTACCCACTAGTAAGGCTGAGGCTGGAGAGGCTGCAGCCTCAGGGCGCAGTGTAGGAGGGGGTGCACAATTCATTCAGCTGTCATTCCCAATTGTGTTTGAAGCAGAAAGAAATAAGAAAATAGGATACATAGCAGCGACTGCAAGCCAGATAAGTAGAGATTAAGGTGTTGGGGGTGGGGGCCCTGGGGCACCTCTTAGTGTAATAGCAATCAGTGTGTGACAGCTGGGGTGGGAGGGATGGGGGGGGCGCACTTTGCTGTCTCAGCCTTGGGTGCTGAAGGACCTTGTCCCACCTCTGACCACACTACATGCTAAAGCCTGGCCCTGAGTGTGGTTGATGGTCTAGAGCAGTGGTCCTCAAACTAAGGCCCGCGGGCCGAATGTGGCCCCCTAAGACTTTCTTACCGGCCCCCCACACAGAAAATGTATTGCTTATAAATGCAGTCAGCTACATCTTTAAATATTGGTGGTCCACATATGGAATAGCAGTGCAGCACCCCCCATCCACATGGAAGCCAGAAAGCAGAAATTTTGCTGGTTTCCAATCAAATTCCACATCAGGTGACACTGCTGTCCAATTGGCTTGCAGATTGTCACCTGGGTATGCTTCACTGTCTGGTCCGCAAAGACTTCTACATCATTTTATGTTTACTCCGGCCCCCCAGCGGTCTGAAGTATGTTGACCCGGCCCTCAACCCAAAACGTTTGGGGACCCCTGGTCTAGAGGGTAAGACAGATACCTACTACCATGCAGTGTGGTTCATGGTCTAGAGGGTAAGACAGATACCTACTACACACTGTGTCCTGGGTTCAAATCCCAGCTATGGTATATAAGCATGCTTTTCAAAAAGTACAAATCCTTAATCATGCTACTTTTTCTATCAAATTGATCATAATGGAAGTATGGTTTATGCTACCGCCAGCTTTAGCATGTAGTGTGGGTCATGGTCTAGAGGTTAAGACAGATACCTGCTACACACTAGGTCCTGGGTTCAAATCCCAGCTATGGTATATAAGCATGCTTTTCAAAAAGTAGGAGGAGGAGAGAGAAAGAGAGAAAGAGAGAGAGATTTTTTGTGCTTACCCGGAAAATTCCGTCGGAATTATAAAATTTCCGCGGAATTCCGTTTGAGAGGTATAGGAATTCCGATTTGACTACCGGAATCGGAATTAACCTAATTCCGGCCGGAATCACGGAATTCATAATTCCGCGGAATTTTCCGAGCATCCCTACGCCCTTGCTCTCATATTTTCTTTGTCCAATGCATAAACCCCCAGTTTTCACTATTACAGAAAAACCATAAATGAACGGTGTCTAAGTTGGAAATAAACACTTAAATTTATACTGCCTGAAGACATTCTCTTTACTTAACTAACTAACTTATGCTGGGAATACACACTGAGATTTTTCAGCAGATTTAATGTCCAATAGTAGATCATTTTTCTGATCGATTTCCAGTCACTTCTATGAGAAATCGGTCAGAAAAACTATTGAAGATCAGATCGAACATGTCATAAATTATCAAACCATCTATCTGCCCAAAAAAATGTTGTGGTGTATTCCCAGCATTACATACTTTACATTCAAATCTGCATGAGGTTCTCTGTGAATATGGGGATCAACCAGGCTGCAAACTCAATACTGCGAACACTAAAACTCTTCCGACCAAATATGGCACTAGAGGTCTAACAAGTTTTAAAATCCATATTGCCTTATTTCCTTAATCCTTAAGTGTTAAAATCAAGTGAAATATGATTCGCTAAACTCTGCAAATTACCTAACCTTCTTGCCTGAGATGGAACATCTCCTTAAATTGTGGTCTTCTTTGAAATTGTCCTTCTCAGTAAAATGTAAAGTGCAGTATATCTACCACGGTAGTCTCTAACCTGTTTTATCTTTTTGAAACCATCTATTTGAGAGGAAGGAGATCATTTGGATAAAGGTTTATTTGTCAACACAAAAGCTAGGACACCCAGAGCGTCAGTCCAAGAGATTGGAGCCTTTACATCTTCTTTCCACATGATGTTCTTCTATTTTAAATTAAAGTAAATATAGAAAACATCATCATTATCTCAATTTCTAATGTTGTCATACTCCCCACCATCCTCGTTGGCATCCTGCTATGTATGTGCCAGACATGTCATGGCTTGATTTGTCTGTTTAGGCATACAAGATCATACAGTGTTACATGATCCTTTGCATCTGTACAAAATTACTTCCAGATGTGATAAGCAGGGCCAGATTTCCCATTAGGCATTGGGGAGGGGGGGGGGGGAGACTTTGGACGCATTGATTAATTATCTCAATGATAACAACACGGTTATATCCCTCACTGAAGAACTTAGTGCAAATAATATACATTGTTGGATCTAGAAATTATGAGAGGAAATAAAGGTATCATTATCAAAAGCTTTTTCAAGGCCACAGATCAAAATGGATTCATATCAGTATCTAAGTAAGGTTGTTCAACTTGGTTATCCACTTAAAGCTGATCCGAGATGAAAAACTAACTATAACAAGTAACTTGTCTATATATGTTACCTAAAGTTTAGATAGTTTACACAGCAAATCTAGCTGCAAACAGCTTCAATAGAATATGATTATTTCTTCCTGTGATACAATGACAGCAGCCATGTTGTTTGTAAATATTACACAGGGGCAGGCTTATCTGTATCTTGAACACTCAGCCTAACCCCCCTCCTCCTCCCTCCTCCCTTCTGCCTCTGAAATCAATGGCTAGTAACACCTCCTCCTCCCCCTGCCCAGACTGAGCTCCCATGAGCCCTTGCTACTGCGAAGGCTCTCTGAAAACCTGTGGGCGTGGTTTATTTAGTTTATAGGGAATTATAGTATTAAAACAAAAACGAAAAAGTATTTGGCTTGAGGAATGCCCTATAAACAATAGGAAAGGAACATAATTATGCAATGAGTAAAAGTTCACCTCGGATCCACTTTAAGTACAAAATGATGAATTAAATGTGCTATATGATTTGCAAGGCCATTACTGTAAATAAAAAGGTGTTGCTAACAAAAAAAAATGTGAGCAGGTTATTTTATTTCACTTCAAAATTACAGGCAAAGGACCAGAGGGAATTTGCCTATTCTCTATAGAGATGCTTCAGCGAGCTATATAAGCATACATATACTTGCACATTGCAACATTACCTGCTGCCTCTGTATTTGCTAGCTGATCAGTTATGTATTTGCTATGCTTAAACTCTTTAAGTATATTTTTATTTTATTACATTACTGTATTACATTGTTCCACTTTTTATTTATAATGAGAAAAAAGAGAGAGTCTTCCTATTAAGATGCAAATGCTTATTGTACATTGCTTATTGTACATTGACTATGTATTTCTTATTTAGCTTACATTATTTATTTATTTATTTTTCCCTCCATATTACATAGTAAACAGGTTTGAACCGACTTTGAGTTTTCAACAGGAATCAGAAATGGATCGTGTAAGTAGCGAGGGTACTCTTGCTTTGTTCCACTAAATATTAATCCTAAATTCTCACACTGGGAAGTAATGTGTAGTCACACACAAATGAGCCAATAGGTTTTCAGAAAATGGAAGCAATTGTAATAGATACACAATTCACATGAAAAAATAAAAAAAATATGAATTTCTATTTATTCACTGTGATCTCAAAATTATTATTTTTGTTTGTTTTTTGTTTTTGTTTTTTGCTTTTACTACATAAAGGGAAAACATACTGTGCATGCCCTTCCACTGCCAGACAGAAAATCTATACATGAAGAGTTCACCAAAAATAAAATAATATTTACAAATTCTTAGGAAATCCTATTTCACATTGACTGTTATAAATATAAACATTTTATTTTAATTGAATCCTGACATACCAGTGGAATCAGGCCCTGATTTACATCACAGGAGCCTATAGGCACAGATATACTGAGCCGGATTTAGGACAAGGTCACCTAGGCCATATTCTAGGGCCGCCTTTCCATCATCAGGCGCCTGTAGGCACATGCCTACAATGCCTTATGGTAAATCCGGCCCTGAGTGGAATTATTTAGAAACTGCAAATACAGGTATCATATGATAACAATATGCAGCCTAAAGAAAGAAGGCGAGAGTAAAAAGTAAAGTGTACCTAAGTGTAAAGAGTAAACTGATTGAAATGCATGGCTTTCAGGTGACAGCTCTAAGGCCTCTTTCACAGTTAAAGTCGCACGTTAGAAAATGTTCCAACACAGACTAACGCACAGCAATACAAAGTCTGTGCGACATTCACAGTGCACACGTTGCGTTGTGTGTAACGTGTAGCAATATTTAGAAAGTGCTGCATGCTGTGCGTTTAGCAATACGTTTGCTGTGTTATGTGTGTTGCACATGCTCAGTAATGTTTTTTTTTTAAATGTAACGCATGCGCCGTTTTCGTTCCACCACTGTGCAACGAAAACGGCGCACCAAGATACACAACGTAGTACAAAATAACGTCAATTTTATAACCTACATGTGCTGCGTTAGGGGCACGTTGTGCGACCTTAACGTCTCATCAAACGCAATGTCTTAGTGTGAAAGTGCCCTTAATGTATCATTTGTATTATATGTTTATCGGTTTTATTTTGTTATACAATGCAGGCCTTATATCAGGGCAATGTCACTACAGTCGTCATTTTGGGATTCCACAACATTGGAACCTTCAATCTACTGCTCTTTATCCTCATTCTTATCATGTATTCTGCAACAATATGTGCAAACTTGTTGATTGTCTCGCTGGTGGCATTGGTCAAGACCCTTCAGTCACCCATGTACATTTTCCTCACCCAACTCTCCATAGCTGAGATCATAATAACTACAGACATTTCTCCTAACATGCTAAACGTTGTTCTTCATGAGAAGACCTCCATGTCTTTTTCTGGCTGCATCACCCAACTCTACTTCTTTAGTGTCTCAGAAGCTTTTGAGTGCTTCATTCTGACGGTAATGTCCTATGACCGCTATCTAGCCATTTGTTCTCCACTGCACTATGCCTCAGTCATGAGCCAAGAGCTTTGTTTTAAGCTAATCTTTTTCTCCTGGATGTTGAGTTGTGCTATAG
This sequence comes from Hyperolius riggenbachi, assembly GCF_040937935.1. Lineage (NCBI taxonomy): Eukaryota > Metazoa > Chordata > Amphibia > Anura > Hyperoliidae > Hyperolius > Hyperolius riggenbachi. Next base: position 21,296,564 of record NC_090648.1, read on the forward strand.
AATGTTTTGTAACATGCACCTTATGTCAGTTAGAGTTCTGTGGGCCTAACACTGTCGACCACTTCTTTTGTGATTTGAATCCTCTGGTGAAACTTTCTTGTTCAGATGTATCCGTTTTTGAATTGGAAGTTACCTTGTTGGGAATTCCGGTGGTAGTGTTGCCATTTCTTGTGATATTAGTCTCATATACAAACATTATTTTAACCATAATAAAGATACCATCCCTTTCGGGAAAACAAAAAGCCTTCTCTACCTGCAGCTCTCATGTGACAGTTGTGTCTATTTTTTACGGAACTCTTTTCGGCATGTACCTTGTTCCGAGTGAAGGCAAGTCACAAGCGATGAGTAAGGCATTGGCGATGCTATACACTGTATTTACACCCTTCTTGAATCCTTTTATTTACAGTTTGACAAATAAAGGCATCATGGAAGCTTTTAGGAAAGTGCGAGAAAGAGGAGCTCACTATTTAACGTCATGGAAAAAAATCCAACAATAATATGTCATTATGTTTAATAAGTAGTATAGGCCCGTTCTGCATGTAGTTTTACAAAACGGACATTCACATCATGTCTATTTTCATCAGTTTTGCATTTGTTAAAGGACACCCGAAGTGAAAATAAACTAATGAAATAAACAATTGTATCTATTGTCCGTCTCCTAAAAATGACTTTTTAAGATATTCCACAGTTTTATTTTATTTTTAAATCTTCTTTTTAAGTTTTAACTGTTTTATTGTTTTTGCTCAATGTCACATTCATTGAAGTATGCCAGAGCTAAAATGTATGAACTGTTGAACCTTTTTATCTCTTTCCTGCTCTCAGAAGCTGCTAGGAAAGTGTTTTATAGTTGGAAATTCTTATCAGTGAGGGTCACACTGTAGTCACTTCCTGTCTGAGTCAGGCCTGAGTCAGACACTTACGTACCTGATATTTAACTCTTTCAGGCAGAGAAAGAAAAAAAAGGTACACTGCATTGTTATTTGTGTGCTAGGCAATGTACTGTCTATCTTCACATGTCACATGTCACTTCGGGTATTCTTTAAACATGCCGTTTGCCAAAAGTAACATTAGTTTTTAGTTTGGGTTTAACAACACCAGGCAACAAACAATATTGCAAAAAAAAAGTTCAGAAAAATAAATAAATACAACATTTTGAAAATGGTTAATCAGTTTTTGTTGTACCAAAGTAAATTACAGACATTTCTTTAAAGGACAACTGTAGTGAGAAGAATTAGGAGGCTACCATATTTATTTCCTTTTAAACAATAAAAGTTACCTGGCAGCCGTGCTGATCTCTTTGGCTGCAGTAGTGTCTGAATCACACCAGAAACAAGCATGTGGCGAATCTTGTCAGATCTCTGACAATAATGTCAGAAACACCTGATCTGCATATGCTTGTTCAGGATCTATGGCTAAAAGTATTAGACAAACAGAGGATCAGCAGGATAGCCAGACAACTGTCATTGTTTAAAAGGAAATAAATATGGCAGCTTCCATATCTCTCTCACTTCAGTTGCCTTTTAAGATTCAAAGACGCCTCTTAGGATACATTTTCAAAAGTAACATACATTTTTTTGTTATACTTGTTTTATTTTCAAAAAGTAACATACATTTTAATGCATATACAATAAATTGACTGTGAGGTACAGAACAGACCTCACCTGAGTTCTGGCATGGATTTGGAAGAAAAGGTCCTGGATTTTGACTGTTGTTGCACGTTAGCAAGCTGCTGAGGTACCAGTACCCAGGAGGAGGTGGGGTGTAAATCCTGAGGGGTTCAGGGTTGCATTTGCTGGTCACCATTAATAAGTGGTCTCCATGATGCCTGCCTCCCAAAATTGGTATAGGAGTACTGAAGTACCCTTTACAAATATCCACAAAGTATATATTATACTTTAGATAGCGAGTGGCAGAAGCAACATGTGCAGGCGGGTGTGCAGAATTTGTCCATCAACATAACAAGAGGATTTTGGAATGGGAACATTAATTAAAGGTTTATGGTTAATTTAAAACAATACATTTGTTTTATCATGGTTGTTTTTTTATTTATTTTTTAACTCTTTGGGAAACAGTTTCACCTGGGGCACAAGCATCTGGGAATCTCTCAGGTCCCGTTTCCACTAGAGCGAATTTGCATGCGTTTCCTGCCTGCAGATTCGCATAGACAATACAAGTGGATGGGACTGTTTCCACTTGTGCAGGATTCTATGCGGTTTGTCGTGCAGAAAAAATCTGCACGGCCGACCTATCAGAATTCAGAATCAGAATCAGAATCAATCAGAATCAATTTTATTTCGCCAAGTAAGTTTGCACCTACAAGGAATTTGTCTTGGCAGTTGCCTAACAAACACAAACAAAAACAATACAAGGACAGACAGTGTATATTACAAGTCAAGGACATTATGCAAGTATAGTGGCAGTAAGCAATGTGAGAATTGTTCATTTACAGTTCTGTGCTGATTACTTTCAGTCCTAGCAGCTCTAACGTGGTTCAGCATTAAGTATGGCTACCGCTTGAGGAAAAAAGCTGTTCCTGTGTCTGGAGGTTTTGGTAGCGATTGACCGGAATCTTACTCCTGAAGGCATGCGCTGGAAGATGGAGTGAGCTGGGTGGGAGGGGTCAGAGGCAATTTTGGATGCTCTTTTTCTGCACCTGCTAGTGTAAAGATCCTGCAGGGAATTAAGCTACAGCCAATTATCCTTTCCGCTGATCGGATGATGCGCTGCAGCCTCCCCTTTTCTAATGCTGAGCAGGAGCCGAACCATACAGTCATAGATGATGTTATGGTGGATTCGATGATTGCAGTGTAGAACTGCACCATTACATTTTGAGGTAGGCCAAACTTTTTCAGCTGCCGTAGATGGTACATCCTCTGTTGTGCTTTCTTGACAATAGTGGCCGTATTGTTATCCCATTTTAGGTTATGTGAGATCGTGGACCCAAGAAACTTGAATGACTACCTGGGTTATTGTGGATCCATTTATGGTTAAGGGGAGGTGCTGGGGGGGAAATCTCCTAAAGTCTTTTATCATCTCCATGGTTTTGAGAGCGTTTAGTTCCAAGTTGTTGCTGCTGCACGCAATTTGCGCGCCGCACACGATTTCTTGGTAATGTAACTAGATAGGAAAACCGCAAACACTTTAGTCTTGTTGTTTTCCCGGCGTTTCCGCTTGAAAACCCATGTTAATGCTTGCCTGCATTGACATGGTTAAAATCGCATTGTGCAAACCGCGAGCGATTTCATGTCAAAATCTCCATGGGAATGAAAACGAAACCGCAACCGCATGCAGATTTGTTGCCGTGATTTTCAAAATCGCGCCGCAGTAGTGGAAATGGGCCCTTACTGCTTGGGTGAAAATGGGTTAAAGATACAGTACTTGGGAGAGGAGGGAACTGTCCATTTTCTTAAAATGCATAAAATGTGTATACAGAGCACGGAACTAGTAAATATTAAAGTGTAGCTTTTTCTTAAAAACTACAAGAACGTTATGATTTTTTTTTTACTTATTCTCACAATTCACTCTAAAGTACCTTGTAAATTTGGTGACAATAACATGTACTGTAGGGAGGCTTTTCAATCAACCACTAAAGGCGGTTGTATTGATTTAAACGTATATGAATCATGATGGAATTTCATAGAATTCAGAAGATTTCTGTAAAATCCAAAAACTGAGATCCAATTTGGAATGCCAAATTATAATGCAAAACCTTAAAATTGTAAATTCAATGGAATTCTATTGCTCAACCCTACTCTCTTCTATAGATCTCTCCAGTAGTCTAGTGAGCTTCTCCCTTATATAAGTCTCCCTGGTGGTCTAATCATGCCCCTTAAAGGAACCCTGACCTCAACAAATCAACTAATTTAGTACTCACCTGGGGCTTTCTGCAGCCCACCGTAGGTCGGGAGGTCCCTCGGCGTCCTTCTCCTAGTCCCTCCACCGTGTACCGCACCGGGGACACCCACGCCGGGAGTCGGGCTCCCACTTCCTGAACCGGGATGCACTTCGTCATTACGCCGACCGCTGCAGCATCAGTACTGTCACACCGGCTGCCGTAATGACGCGCAGTGGCCGGCGTAATGACGAAGAGCTTCCCAGTTCAGAAAGTGGGAGACCGACATGCGGCTCAAGTGTCAGCAGTACGGTATGCGGCGGAGGGACCAGGAGAGGAGCCAGGACCATGCTGGGGGACCTCCTGACCTACGGTGGGCTGCAGAAAGCCCCAGGTAAGTACTAATTTTGTTTATATTCAAAGCTCGGATTCCCTTTAAATACACATACTTATTATTTGGATTTATATAGCACCAACATATTAATTTACGCAGCCCTGGACAATAAATAAGGTTACAAATAATGATAACAGGGTAGTGACAGACAATACAATACAGGTAATTAGCAATAAGATACACAATACCAGATCATACACTGGAGTAGTAGTCCCAACAATCAGTAGTCCCAAGTTGACATTATTAGGTAGGTAGAGTGTACAAGCAGGTATTATACACAAGGAGTCAGGGCCCTGTCAAAGGCTGACAATCTAGAGAGACTGGTATACACATTCCTGGTGGTCTAGAGAGGCTTTATAGATCTTTCTAGAGGTTGGTCTAGTGGTTCTTTTTCTTACCTACTAGACTTCAAGGGTAGTCAAGGGGTCCCCTTCCCTTATATAGATCTCCTTGGTGGTTTAGTGTCCCCTTTCCCATAAATATGTTGTGCTAGTAGTCTAGTTGTCTGTCTCTTTCCCTTGAGACTTTTCTGGTTGTCTGGTGGTTTCCCTGGTGGTAAAGTGGTCTCCCCCCTTTCCTTATAGGCTTGTTTCATAGTCTAGAAGTCTCCCTTTCCCTTCCACATGCAGAGATCAGCAGCAGGAAGCATGAGAGGCGAGATTATACTTACCCTGGTATCACTTTTGGCTGCTTATCTCTGCATGGGGGAAAGGGCAGTGGATGGGATTGGACCCCAAGGACCCGACCCACCTTTCAGGTAACGTGCGGGTACCTGACTCGATGCAGACCTCTAACTTAAGTCACCTTTAAAAAACAAAGAGTGCCCCCTGCAGCTGTCCTGTGCCCCCGCAGATCCTCAACGATCCTCCATTCTCCGCTGCCAGCTAGTTTTGTTTTTGCTGACTTGGAGTTGGCGGGCTACTGCGCCTGCACAGCCCTGGCTATGCGTATTCTTCCCCAATAGTGCAGGTGCAGGATGCTATTGTGAACAAGAATGCAAGCAAGGATATGTGATGCCAGGGCTGCACAGGCGGAGTGGCCCGCCGACTTTAAGTCGGCTAAAACAAACATAGCTGGCAGCGGGGGTATGGAGGATCGTTGAGGACCTGCGGGGGCACAGGACAGCTGCAGGGGGCTGTTGGATGCCTCAGGTAAGTGAAACTCTTTTTTTTTTTGAAGGTGACTTCAGTTAGAGGCCTGCATTGGGTCGGGTACCCACAGGGGCACAGGATGGCTTCAGGGGGCTGGTAGAAGCCCCATGTAAGTGAAACCCTTTTTAAGGGCTGGTGCACACCGAGCGGCTTTTTGGGCGTTTTCAGATCCGCTTGCGGCTGCGGATCTGCTTGGTCAATGTATCTCAATGGGGTGGTGCACACCAGAGCGGCAGGCGTTTTGCAGAAACGAAAAATGCCTGGGTGAGGCATTTTTTGGATTGCGGATGCGTTTCTGCCTCAATGTTAAGTATAGGAAAAACGCAAACCGCTCTGAAAAACGGCACTTCAGAGCGATTTTGCAGGCGTTTTTGTTACAGAAGCTGTTCAGTAACAGCTTTACTGTAACAATATATGAAATCTACTATACTGAAAACCGCAGCAGCAATCCGCAAAACGCTAGCAAAACGCCTCATAAAAATAAAAAAAAGCGTTTAAAAATCTGCTAGCGTTTTGCGGATCTGCTAGCGAGTTTTGGTGTGCACCAGCCCTAACAGGTGACTTAAGTATCCCTTTAAGGGAAATTAGTACATTGGTATGATGATAACCATTTGACTTTTCAATGGTAAAATGAAAAAAAAAAAGAAAGCTGAAATCTTTTAGAGCCCCAGCTCAAGCATTTGTGTTTTGATGCATGTTGTGCAGAATATACCATAATTTACAGTGCACAAAGTGTTGTGAATTGTTCAATTTGCATTTTTAGTAGCTAGTTTGCTAGGTTTCCCAAACAATGTCAAAGATGGATTATTTTAAGCTAAAAGAATGATCTTGAGTCAGAGGGGGCACTTGGCAGTCCTTCCCAGTAAGTGAGCACAGAGCTGATGACCCCTCGCCCTCCCCCCATTTTTTCTCTGCTGCTGAAAGATTATCACTTTATGGTCAGCACTGCAGCTATAACTCGTCTCCCTGTCCAATTCTTCCCTGCCTTGTGTGTAATACAGTATTTCATTCTGACCACACCCTTTTTAGCATCTTTATAGGTTTGATAAAAAATGGGCAGTTAGAGAGGATATATTGGTGCAGGCAGGGCCAATATACATCACTTTCACAAAAACACTTGTGGAATTGATTAGCTAAAGCTAAAGCTAGCTAGGCAGAGTAAGTAACAGCTTATGTTCCCCATGCTAGCCACCTGACCAATTTGTCTAACACAGAAATGCAGGCGGAAGGCCAGAAGAGGTGGCAGCCTGGCTCTTGGACACTGACCAGGCCCTATGTGTCTACCAAGATTGCCTTGAGGAAGATCCATATCTGACTCTAAGTATGGACTTTGTTCCTTGTTCATGTTGGTGTTTTTATAGCTCTTTAGTTATTTTCCATTTATACCTATTAACCTGCTTGTCAGCTAACTAGCTTTTCCTAAAGTTGGTTCTGGACTGCACAAGTCAAATTAGCTTGCTAGTAACGCTGGAGGTAAGCAATTACTTCCAGTTTAGTGGCTAGCATCATGGAGGGGCTGAACCAGAGTTGTCTCTGCTGTGGTGAAGCAGCAGCAGCTGATGGATGGATGGAGACGGCAAATACATCATGATATTTATTATAGTTCTCTACTGTGCAACGTGTCCTGTGTTTGACCATAAGAAGATTATCTTCAGTCAATGCTTAAAGGATACCACAGCCCACAGGCTGTGGTAAAATAAAGGCTGCTATCCGTAGGGAGAATAAAAGATCTACTCACCGCTTCCCTTGCTACCTGCCGTCGGCCCCGCTCGGTTCCCACAGACGCCGGTGCCGGCCGACTCATCTGACCCCTGATCCGGACATACTGTGCTGCGCATGCGCAGTATGTCCTATAATCTTCCCTTCCGCCTTCGCATCATGACAGCAGAAGAACGGACACTCCCCCACCTCCTCCCTTCCCAGCGTGTGCTCTCTACTAATAAAGTTAGCATGACATGCTAGCTGGAGTTGCGCTGGGTGTGGCGATTTGGAGAGAGAGAGTGGAGGGGGAGTAAGTTGGGATGGACGGGGGAAGCAGGCACTTTGTTATTGATAGTGCCCGCTTCCCCTGCTCTCTCTCTCCAAATCGCATACGTAGCGCAGTATGTCCGGATCAGGGGTCAGGAGAGTCGGCCGGTACCGGCAGCTGTGGGAACCAAGCGGGGACCAACGGCAGGGAGCGAGGGAAGCGGTGAGTATGTCCTTTTTTCTCCCCATGCATAGCAGCATGTATTTTACCACAGCCTGTGTGCTGTGGTATCCTTTCAAGTTGAGGTGTGCACCAAAGATGAGTTTCAAACCTGACTTTTCATGAAATGTTCTACTAAAGTTCAATTAAGCAAATAAAGCAGGTAAATCAATATCAGTGAGGTGTAGAATATTACCTGATCTATACCAAACGTTTTAATTTATTTGTAAGCTCCAGACTCTTTTGAAAGAATCCCATTATTTTAACAACATTTTTTTGTAAATACAATTGTCAAGAATAAAAATATAATAAGTGTTTAAGGGAATAATCCCAACAGCAATCTAATTATACAGAAGGGAAAAAAATAATAATCATAATAAATAAAACACAACCATCAACACAGAGGGGTGCGATCTATTCTCTATAGACATTCACATGTTTGCTATATATATAAAACAGTGTAATAAAAGACAGTGCACCCATTTATCTGATACAGTTGTGACAGAAACGTTGCCGTATATCTCGTCATTATTATTAAAGCCAATGTCTTTTCACATAAGCTGCAACTATGGAATGTTACTAATTTTTTTTTCTCTTAGTATATGTCTTCATGTAATTTTTTGTTAAATTATGCTAACATGTTTTTTTAAAGAAGATTTATATGATTGAGTTTTTTTTGTAATTAATCTGATTTGCTAAGTTTAATTATTCACTTTTAACCATTCATGTCTTTTCATCAGCTAGCAATAAGCAATGGAGTAAGTACATACTTTTTTTTTTTTTTGTTTTGGCTGTGAAAAATATTCTATTACTGAATTAAAGGAATACTGTGGGGGGGTCGGGGGAAAATGAGTTGAACTTACCCGGGGCTTCTAATGATCCCCCGCAGACCTCCTGTGCCCACGCAGCCACTCTCCGATGCTCCGACCCCGCCTCCAGTTCACTTCTGGAATTTCAGACTTTAAAGTCTGAAAACCACTGCGCCTGTGTTGCCGTGTCCTCGCTCCCGCTGATGTCACCAGAAGTGCATAGCACAACTCCAGCATGGTCTGTGCCTGCGCATTACGCTCCTGGTGACATCAGCGGGAGCGAGGACACGGCAACGCAGGCGCAGTGGTTTTCAGACTTTAAAGTCTGAAATTCCAGAAGTGAACCGGAGGCGGGGCCGGAGCCTCGGTGAGCGGCTGCGTGGGCACAGGATGTCTGCGGGGGACCATTAGAAGCCCCGGGTAAGTTCAACTCATTTTCTCCTGACCCCCTACAGTATCCCTTTGAATATAATTTCACGCTAGTTACCAATTCTATGAAGATTTATGTAATTGGTATACATGTGTGTGTATACATAATACATGTATACGCACACATATATACCAATTACATAAATCATGTTTTTTAAAAAAAAATGTGTATGCCAATTTATTAATTTTCAAAAATAAAGCGAAGGGGATTCTCATTTTACACATTTAATTTACTCAAATGTCAAATAAAATAGTTTGATTTGTCAGCTATTTCATTAGACGTACATGTCTTTGAAATAACTGGAAACATGCAGGTGCATTGAGGATGTTGAAATATGGGGAGAAGTAATAAATACACAATGGGCTCAATTCTAAAAGCATTATTGCATTCGGTAATGCAAAAAAAAACAAAAAAACAAAACCCTGCTGATTTTACCAAACATCTAATTCTGACAGCCTGTTACCACATGGAAAAGGGAAGTTACCGACCGAGCAGTGAAGTAAATTACAGCCTTGTGCGGTAAAATCCTCCTTAAAAGTCAGTAAATGTCAATTCTGAAAGATTAGAGCATTCAGTAACACAAGTAAAAATGGGGTAAGGTGTGTGGCTAGTGGGAGGAAGGAGGGGGAGAGATTTTCCTTGTCACAGTTTTCTGATCCTGTCTGATGGCTGTGGATATCTGCAATATGAAGGCATGGCTGCTGAAAGTAATCTCAGGTGAGTATAAAGCAGTCTTCTGCTGGGCGCTGCCGTGTCTCATTACCTGCCCGCTGTGTGTAGCACAGAAGGGAATGGGGGGAGGCCGGCTACTGCACTTACAGAGCTGCTGGTATGTGGATGAGACAGTGCAGCCCATAGCAGCAACCCCAAGCACAGCCTTATCAGCGAGGATCAGTGATGTGTGGACGGCAACCATCTCCCACCCTTCCATCTCTTTCCATACTTATTTGTTCAGTATTTTACCGCATTAGAGCCGCATTAGGCAAAAGTTTTGAGAATAGAAAAAAAAAATCAGAAATACCGAATGCAGTATTTCTCTGCTTGTCTTTTTTTGCTTTTTTTGTTTTTTTTTTTGTTTTACAGACTGGCTTCCAGAATTGAGCCCAATGACTTACTTTGCTATTAAAAAGGGCATGTGTGATATAAGTGTCAGTTCACCAATAGAGGAAAAATAATCCCCACCTGGCACAGGAGTATAAATTCAAAAATATCCATAAATAAGTAACCCAGACAATAACAGCTCACATTTTCCTGGTAAAGAATGACTCCTTAATTACAGCACAACGATGATTAGAGTCTCAATAATAGGGATGGCCAATGGTATGTAAATTGTTCTAAGTTACTACGAGACTCTCTATTTTGTATGCAAATTTGTGCAGCTTGAATATGGACCAATCAAATGCTGCTAAAGTTGCATTTGATTGATCTGTTTTCAAGCTGTGCACATTTACATATGAAAAAGACACAAGAAAAAAAGGACACTATAAATAGTGTAGCTTTAGTTTGTGGGCTAATGCCCTGTGAGTAAAGTCTCACCTGGATATTGTGGCTGGATTACCCGTATGGGTTACCAGCTTCTGTGCTTGTGTCCCACTCAGGCCAGGAAGGAACGTGGCTCATGGCAAGCTGCAGCTGGCAATCCTTTAAGATGGATTCCTGTGTCAGTAGTCTCCGGTGTTATTGGCACACTTGGTGTGCCTTCATCTGTCCGATATCCACCGACACTGTAGTTCAAACGTCTGACACTCGAGGCCACCGTCACAGGAATTAATCTTGGAGGGTTGCCATCTGTAAAGTCACTTGTAACCCATAAGGGTAATCCCAGCCACATCATCTAGGCTAATGTATTATAGGCAGATGATCCGCAGGACAGCCAGGCAATGTGCATTGCTTAAAAGAAAAAAAAACATGTCAGTCCTCATTTTTCCTCTATGAATATGTTGGCAATATGGAGAGCCACCACCCCTATATGTGCCAGTGGGTTTGCATGGTTCACTCTAGGAATACCCCGTGTAATGGTTCATGGTCACAAAGTTGCCAATTGTCTTAGATCAGCAAAAAAAAATTGGAATAAAATTCCCAAAACTGGATACTTCTTTGAGTAAATACTAGAGTTTATTGATTCTATAACATACTGTATCTGCTTCAGAAGAAAAGTCAATGATCAAGGGGAGAAAACTTGTGGCTGTTCAGTGTCACCTGTTTCTATTCTCATAATGTGGATGTAGAGAAGATGGACCCTGTCCACATTAAGTGCCCTGTGATAAGCCTTCTTGAGGCACTTCCTGGAATACCCCCTTCTGAGAAGTCTGTTTCTGAATGCCTTAGTTTAATTATAGAAATCCCCAATGTCCAAACAGTTATATGTGAGGTGCAGATATTGGTCATAGGGAATATTTTTTTAACCACACTAGGTGGACGAATGCTGCTGGCCAGAAGGATTGAAATTGTGGTGGTTAGTTTTCTGGATAAATTAATTCCAAGGAAATTGTCAGTCTGTCCCGTGACAGGAACATCCACAAAAAGTTATATATTCTGAATTAAAGGTATAAGTGAATTTTAAATTCCAAGCATTATCATGAAGGAAACCAACAAAACACCTGCAGTGTCTCAGTGGTTTCTGACTATCAAAGAAAGAATATTGTCAATGTATCTGAACCATGCTGTCATGTGGTCCAGATCCGGTGCATCCTTCCAAACAAAGAGGCGATGTTCTGATCCAAGTACAAGTTAGCGTAAGATGCTAACACATTGAACTCAAATTGATTAATGTTAATTTCCTGTAGGGAGTGCCCACTACCCTCTCAGGGGGAGAGATCTGTACAAGGCTTCAACATAATGGGCCATCCAATTTAGTCAAGAATAGAGATGGCCCAAACCTCCGATTTTCGGTTTGCGAACCGGGTTCACAAACCTTCGCCAAACTTTTGTTCTGCGCAAACTTTTGCGAACCGCAATAGACTTCAATAGGGAGGCGAACTTTGAAAACTAGAAGCACTTATGCTGGCCACAAAAGTGATGGAAAAGATGTTTCAAGGGGTCTAACACCTGGAGGGGGGCATGGCGGAGTGGGATAGACGCCAAAAGTCCCGGGGAAAAATCTGGATTTGATGCAAAGCAGCGTTTTAAGGGCCGAAATCACATTGAATGCTAAATTGCAGGCCTAAAGTGCTTTAAAACATCTTGGGCTTGATTCACAAAAGAGTGCTGACTGATAGCACGGCCGTTTTTGCACAAACTTTTGCGCTGCGTGCGATCGCAAATTTTCGCGTGAAACGATAATTGTTTCGCATACAAACGCAAATTTTCATGCGCAATCGATATCGTTTGCATGTGAAAAACGTTATCGTTTTGCGAGAAAATTCGCACGAAAACGCCCGTGCTATCGGGTAGCACTCTTTTGTGAATCAAGCCCCTTGCGTGTGTATACGTCAATCAGGGAGTGTAATTAGTGTACTGCTTCACACTGAAATACCAAACTCACTGTGAAACGCACCGCAAACAGCTGTTTGTGTTGTGACGGCCGTGCTGGACTGGTGCACACCATGGCAAGATTGCTCTTCCTCAGTGATATCAGGTAATGTCTGACTGTCTTATCAACTTTCAATGGTTCTTTCTCTACCATTGTTAAAGTTTACATCTATTTTTTTTAAATTACATTTTCTGCTGGCTGTTCAGTACCTGCAACGAGAATCTGTTATGGAGGGCAAGTCTGCCATTGTGTGAGTGACCACGGGTAATAGCCGGGGAATCAGGGTTTGATTCCGATCCGGAGTGGGAGCCTGAGAACTGGCTACCACCACCGCACATCCAAGTAAGGACCCATTTGCTGTATAAGTCCTGTACCTGCCCTGACCACGCTTTGCAGACCAGGCATCTGTGGTCAGATGGACCCTTGACCCAGCGCTGTGTGCCAGAGATGACACCACTTGCCTTTAACGAGAATGTGTTATGGAGGGCAAGTCTGCCATTCATTCAACTGTATGAAATTTAGATGGTACTTTCTCAGTAGCATGGTGGCCACGGCTAATGGCCGGGGAATCCTGGTTTGATTCCAATCCGGAGTGGGAGCCTAAGAAATGGCAACCACCACCACACATATAAGGAAGGCAGCAGGCACGCTGTGGGCAAAGGAGCAGGAACGGCTACCACACATCCAAGGAAGGCAGCAGGCATGGCATGCACATCCTGAGGCAGTGACCAAAGATAACAATACAGGAGGACTTTCGAGGCCCTGCTGTATATGAGATGAATCAACTTTAAATTTACAGACAGGTACTGGACAGGCACAGCGACACTGCGTGCGCTCAGCTCACGTAGGTAGGTGGGTGCACTGAACTGAACAACAGCAGGTAGATATATGCAGTGATTGATATTACAATGTGCACCTGTCACACACAGACAGGTACCGGACAGGCACAGTGACACTGCGTGCACTCAGCTCACGTAGGTGGGTGGGTGCACTGTGAACAACAGGTAGGTATATACAGTAATGTGTATTACAATGTGCACCTGTCACACACACAGATAGTCAATGTGCTGGGCCTGGCTGGCAGTGGCACACACAGTAGGAATTACCAAGGCTGTCTATGCAACACAAGTGTCAGTGGGACACACACACACACACACACACACACACACACACACACACACACACACACACACACAAAAAAAATAGATCACAAGAACAAGATTAGCTCTCAAAAGAGCTGTTGAGGGGTGCTGTTTTAGCAATAAAAATCAGCAAGGAGCAAACTAAGAAGCCTACAAGAGCCTAACTAAGCTTTCCCTATGAGAGTCTGCAGCATCTTTCCCTTCTCTAATTACTGCAGGCACACGAGTGAGTCCAAAGCCTGACGCTGCCTGCCTTTTATAAGGGGGGAGTGGCTCCAGGAGGGAGTGTAGCCCGATTGGCTACAATGTGCCTGCTGACTGTGATGCAGAGGGTCAAAGTTGACCCTCATGATGCACTATGGGGGCCAATCGAACTTCCAGTAAAGTTTGTGGTTCTCCGCGATCGCTAACCCCAGAAGTTCACCGGGAACCGTTCACCGGCGAACCGTTTGGGCCATCTCTAGTCAAGAACTGTGCAGTGTCACAAATTTAGGACAGAGGACTCTCAACATGTGGGAATGACACCTACTCCGTTAGAGAACCATTGCCAGAGACTATGGGTCTCTTAAGGAAATGTATAAGGAACTGGTTGGGAGGCAGTAAAAGGTAGGGATGACCCTGACAAAATCAAACTTTTTGTGTGCATTGATCCCCTCTCTACTTCTCTATCAATATTATGAAATGGCTCAGACATTTGTGAATCCAAATCTGGGAACTCTATACTGTAGTTTGACCTGTCACTAGGCATTTTTAGACACATAATTTCATAGTGCTTGTTTGTCATGATGACAAAAATATTGCCCCCCTCGTTGGAGGGTTTAATTGTAAGGTGTGTGAGTTGAATCGCGTAAAATGGTGCAATGTCTTTTTTTTCTGGTGCTGATAGAACTGTTCTGTCTAAAATGATCTAATAATTTAACTGGAGTATATATTTAATATGATCTGAGAAAGAGTGGTTATATATGGGCAATTTTTGTTTTACATGTTTTAGGATTAGGCTATGTCATTATGTTATGTATTAGTTTATGTGATGTGCTGTTTTCAATCATGCTACACAGGCTACTTATAAAAGCAACATTACTACAATTATTTTCTTGGGATTCTCCAACTTGGATAGATTGAATCTACCGCTCTTCATCCTCGTGCTTCTGATATATTGTGCAACAGTTTGTGGCAACCTCTTGATTATCAAGCTGGTCTACTTCAGCAAGATCCTCCACACCCCCATGTACTTCCTCCTTTCTCAGCTCTCTCTAGCTGACGTCATTTTGACCACAGATATTGCCCCTAATATGTTAAACATCTTATTCCATGAGAGGGCATCCATACCCTTTGCCTTCTGCATCAATCAGCTTTACTTTTTCAGTTTCGCAGAAGCCTCTGAATGCCTTCTTCTCACAGTCATGTCCTATGACCGCTATCTGGCCATCTGTTCCCCACTGCATTATGCCTCCATTATGAACTACGTGCTTTGCATTAAATTCATTCTTATGTCCTGGATGTTGAGTTGCTGTATAGAGTTAATTGTAACATGTAGTGTAAGCCGGTTACAATTCTGTGGGCCAAATACCATTGACCACTTTTTTTGTGATTTTTACCCTCTGTTAGAACTTTCTTGTTCTGATGTTTCTACGGTTCAAATGGAAGCCACCTTATTTTGTGTTCCTGTGATAGTCTTACCATTCCTTGTGATCGTGGTGTCATATGTGTACATTGCCTTAACCATACTCAAAATAGCATCTTTTTCAGGCCGAATTAAATCTTTTTCCACATGCAGCTCTCACCTCACAGTTGTTTTTATATTTTACGGGACGCTAATGGCCATGTACATGCTTCCAAAGGGAGGACAGTCAAAAATGATCAGTAAGACGTTGGCTATGTTGTATACTGTGCTTACTCCCTTTTTAAATCCATTTATCTATAGTTTGAGGAATAAAGACATCAAAGATGCTTTTAGAAATGTATATCTCTTACCCACTTCTGGACCTCTGTAATAGAAATCTATGTTTCTTTTGTTGCTGCTTATTCCTGCCTAGGTGTAGATTTCAATTACTGTGCTGCATGGACTCAACGCTCTCGCTGATCTTGACAATCTCTCCGTCGCCGCAGGCCCCTAACTCTGCCATCGATATGATGGCAGAGCTCTGTAAGCTGGTCAGGAGCCAACTTCTGTTTCAAACATATTTTATTGAATAGGAATTTTGACAGTTGTACACCAGTGAACAATAATGTTGCTCATTCAAATCATCAGAACATCTTGTATAAGTTTTTCAACCAGATTTTTGAGTAACAATATATTAAAGGCATAAAGTTAGCTACTTATATAACATAGTGAAATTGTTGATCGCTTGTCGAGTGTGAAAGCCTAAACAAATAAACTGGTATAAACTAATTCAGTGAAAAGGGAAATAACAAATAAACTTGTTTCTTTTTAGTTTAAGGTAAGGATACATGTGTTGGATCTCCTGCAATAATTTGAAAATATCTCCAATGTCATTGCACAAGTTATATCTCATCCACAACCTAAACTCTACGTTCAATATGAAAAAAGGCATATCTGTGTGGTATGACTTCCTCTCCACAAATAAAACCTCTAATCTCGACCACTATATACACAAATGGTCCAAAGACCTAGGGACGGAAATCACCCTCCCCCAACTTCTACTAGCCTCAAACTCTATAAATAAATTATCAGCCTGCTCAACACACTGGGAAACCCACCAGAAACTCATGTTGAGATGGTACCTAACCCCCCAAAAACTATCCTTTTTCTCTCCACAAAATAGTGCCACATGCTGGCGCTGCAAAGTAGCCAAAGGTACATTATTACACATATTTTGGGAATGCAAACTGGCCCATGATCTTTGGAACACCCTCTCAGTATCCATCTCATCAATTATGCAGACTAACTATAACATTACCCCTGAATTGGCCTTACTACACATAGGCATAAACTCATTCCCTCCATCACATAGGAAATGAATCACACACCTCATCTGCACCTTGAGACAATCCATACTCCAAAACTGGAATCATACTTTACTCCCCCCCTTTCCACAGATACTAACTACTGCGTGTAATAATTTGAAGTTGGAAAAACACATGCAAAACTCAGAAAGCAGCGGCCACTCACTCCAACTACTGGCATCCCTTGCACAAATTCAGCATGGGCTCATCCTAATCACTTAATAGCACCTAGGAAAGATCATCTCAACTACAATTCCTTCACGCATAGAACTCCCACATGGTAATAATAACCCCACCTACTTAATACAACTTGCCGCTATCCCGCCCACCTTCAATTCCTACATACAGGCTCAGCAAACTTTTTGGTTCTTAAGGTTGCCTAGAATGCCATCTTAGTTCCCCTTCCCCAACTAGGGTAGGTTTATTGCTATTAGTTCATAAGTGTACTATTCACTCATAATTGTATTACTCTATTAGTTCCTGTTATATAGTTACATAGTTATTTTGGTTGAAAAAAGACATACGTCCATCGAGTTCAACCAGTATAAAGTACAACACCAGCCTGCTCCCTCACATATCCCTGTTGATCCAGAGGAAGGCGAAAAAACCCTTACAAGGCATGGTCCAATTAGCCCCTAAAGGGAAAAATTCCTTCCCGACTCCAGATGGCAATCAGATAAAATCCCTGGATCAACATCATTAGGCATTACCTAGTAATTGTAGCCATGGATGTCTTTCAACGCAAGGAAAGCATCTAAGCCCCCTTTAAATGCAGGTATAGAGTTTGCCATAACGACTTCCTGTGGCAATGCATTCCACATCTTAATCACTCTAACTGTAAAGAACCCTTTCCTAAATAAATGGCTAAAACGTTTTTCCTCCATGCGCAGATCATGTCCTCTAGTCCTTTAAGAAGGCCTAGGGACAAAAAGCTCATCCGCCAAGGTATTATATTGCCCTCTGATGTATTTATACATGTTAATTAGATCCCCTCTAAGGCGTCTTTTCTCTAGACTAAATAAACCCAGTTTATCTAACCTTTCTCGATAAGTGAGACCTTCCATCCCACGCATCAATTTTGTTGCTCGTCTCTGCACCTGCTCTAAAACTGCAATATCTTTTTTGTAATGTGGTGCCCAGAACTGAATTCCATATTCCAGATGTGGCCTTACTAGAGAGTTAAACAGGGGCAATATTATGCTAGCATCTCGAGTTTTTATTTCCCTTTTAATGCATCCCAAAATTTTGTTAGCTTTAGCTGCAGCTGCTTGGCATTGAGTACGATTATTTAACTTGTTGTCAATGAGTACTCCTAAGTCCTTCTCCAAGTTTGATGTCCCCAAATGTATCCCATTTATTTTGTATGGTGCTAGACCATTAGTATGTCCAAAATGCATGACCTTACATTTGTCAACATTGAATTTCATCTGCCATGTATGTGCCCATATAGCCATCCTATCCAGATCCTGTTGCAATATGACACTATCTTCCTGAGAGTTGATGATTCTGCACAATTTTGTATCATCTGCAAAAATAGCAACATTGCTCACTACTGCATCTACTAGGTCATTAATAAATAAATTGAAGAGCACTGGACCCAGAACAGACCCCTGTGGGACCCCACTGCTAACAGTCTCCCATTTTGAGTACGATCCATTGACCACAACTCTTTGTTTTCTGTCCATTAGCCAGTTCCCTATCCATGAACACAGACTCTTCCCCAGTCCTTGCATCCTCAACTTTTGCACCAGACTTTTGTGGGGAACAGTGTCGAAGGCCTTTGCAAAGTCCAAGTATATCACATCTACAGCATTCCCAATATCCATATTAGCATTCACTACCTCAAAAAAGCTGAGCATGTTAGTCAAACAGGACCTGTCTTTAGTAAACCCATGTTGATGCTGAGAAATAAGATTATTTTCTACAATGAAGTCATGTATAGTATCTCTTAGTAACCCCTCAAATAGTTTGCATACAACTGATGTTAAACTTACAGGTCTATAATTTCCTGGATCAGATTTTTTGCCCTTCTTAAATAATGGGAAAATGTGGGCTGTACGCCAATCCACTGGGACTCTGCCAGTTGCAAGAGAGTCACAAAAGATAAGATAAAGGGGTTTATCTATAACTGAACTTAATTCCCTTAGGACCCGAGGATGCATGCCATCCGGGCCAGGTGCCTTGTCTATTTTTAATTTATTTAGTCTTGCCTTCACTTCTTCCTGCGTTAAGTATTTATTATTACAGTTAGAAGATTGAGACTCTTCCGCCTCTGTAGTTTGCAACAGTGCTGTTTCTTTTGTGAAGACAGAAGCAAAGAAAGCATTTAATAACTCTGCCTTACCTTGGTCATCCACCATTGAGTTCCCATCCTCATCCTTTAGGAGTCCTATACAGTCAACCTTTCTTTTTTTAGAGTTAATGTACTTGTAAAACTTATTTGGGTTAGATTTGATATCCTTAGCGATTTGTTTTTCAGTTTCAATCTTTGCCTGCCTAATTTCTTTTTTACAATTTTTATTGCACTCCTTATAATTGCTTAGTGCAGCCTCGGTCCCCTCCTGTTTTAAGACCTTATAGGCATTCTTTTTCCTCTTCATTTTATCTTTAACCTTTCTATTCATCCATAGAGGCCTTTTTTTATTCCTAGACATTTTGTTTCCATATGGGATATACATACTACAGTATTGATTGAGTATAAGTTTAAAAGCTTGCCATTTCCCTTCAGTGTCTTCCCCTTGTAGTACATTATCCCAGTTCACCAAACTTAGTGCCTGCCTAATTTGAGTGAACTTTGCTTTTCTAAAATTCATAGTTTTAGTGGTCCCGCTGCCCCGTGGCCTATCAGTCACCAGATCAAACGTTATCATGTTGTGATCACTATTTCCCAAATGTTCTTGAACCTGCACATTTGATACATTATCTAGTCTATTAGAAATGATCAGATCCAGTAACGCATTCCCCCTAGTTGGTTCAGTTACCATTTGAGTCAAGTAATTGTCCTGTAGTGCTGCCAGAAATCTGCTGCTTTTACCAGAATGGGTAGCCTCAATACTCCAGTCAATGTCTGGAAAGTTGAAGTCGCCCATAATTATGACCTCATTTTTACCTGCAACTTTTTCAATCTGCTGTAGTAATCGCAGTTCTGCAGCTTTATTAATAAGAGGTGGCCTGTAGCATACCCCAATAAGCAATTGGCAACTTTTATTTCCACCATGAATATTTACCCAAACGGACTCCACATCTTCGCAATCTTCCTCCATCTCATCGTTAAGGACAGCTGTAAGAGAATTCTTAACAAAGAGACAAACCCCTCCACCTTTTTTCCCTGTTCTATCCCTCCTAAACACATTGTATCCTTTTAAATTAGCTATCCAGTCATGGCTTTCATCCATCCATGTCTCGGTTATTCCCACAATGTCATAGCCTTTGTCATTCAGAATGAACTCTAGTTCGTCTATTTTATTTGCAAGGCTCCGAGCATTGGTTACCATGCACTTTATATTTTTACCACCACATTTACCAATTTTGTTCACATGAAATGGGCTACTTGAATTTTTACCAACCTCCTTAATCTTTACACTGTCCCCACCCCCCTCTCCACCCTCCATAATGATAGGTTCCCACTGTCTTTTTACCTCATCTTGTCTACGTATTGAGACTTTATCCTCCCGCCTCCCTCCAGATCCTAGTTTAAAATCTCCTCCAACCGTTTAGCCATCTTCTCCCCCAATGCAGCTGCACCCTCCCCATTAAGGTGCAGCCCATCCCTGCTGTAGAACCTGTAGCCGACTGCAAAGTCTGCCCAGTTCTCCAGGAACCCAAACCCTTCCTTCCTACACCAATTTCTCAGCCACTTATTTAACTCCCTAAGCTCCCTCTGTCTCTCAGATGTAGCACGTGGCACTGGCAGTATTTCAGAAAACACCACCTTGGAGGTCCTTGCTTTAAGTTTATTTCCAAGTACCTGAAAATCATTTTTGAGGACCTTCCATCTCCCACTAACTTTGTCATTGGTGCCAATGTGTACCATGATAGCCGGGTCTTCCCCAGCCCCACCCAGTAATCTGTCAATTCTTTCCGCTACATGCCGAACCCGAGCACCCGGGAGGCAACAGACTGTACGGCATTCGCGGTTTCTTCGACAGATTACCCTATCTGTGTGCCTAATAATTGAATCCCCTACCACCAGTACCTGTCTAGCCTTAGCTGCACTCCTATTCCCTTTCTCGTTGCAGCAGTCTGCCCCTTGGTTGCTAAGGAGCACATCCTGCTGCAGCATTGCTACTCCAGAATCATCCTCCCCAATATTACGCAAACAAGCATACTTATTAGTGAGGGACAACTCGGGACTAGCCTCCCTGCCACTTTTTTCCCTACCCCTTCTAACTGTGACCCAACTAGCGGCTACCTCTGGTTCTTGCTCCAACTGTACTCCACCCACCTCATCTTCAACGGTTCCATCCAGCGTCTGGATCGTGAGATCCAAGCTCTTCTCCATGTTGTGTATGCGTCTCAGTGTTGCGAGATGCTTATTTAGCTCTGCGACTTCCGCCTCTAACTGAGCAACACGCACACACCCAGGGCAACAGTAAACACCCTCAATCCGCTGATCAAGGCATGCATACATGTTGCAGGATGTACACTGTACAGCATAGTCCAACATGATGACTTTTGTGTGGGGAAAAATTATTTAAAGTAAACGGTGGCGGTAAAAGATGAAACGGGAGATTGAGTGTAGCTGGGGAGGAGGAAAGGGAGAGTAAGTAAAGTTGGGGAGTGTGGGGAGTGAGGGGAGGAGAAGGGGGGGGAGGGGGCGGGAGGGGGGAGGAGGGGAGGGGGCGGGAGGGGGGAGGAGGGGAGGAGGAGGGGCGGGAGGGGTGGAGGTGGAGTGAGTGAAGTTGGGGTGGAGTCCTCAAAATGTAAAGACTACACCACAGCGTGCCTAGCACATTCTAACCAATGCAAAAAAACGCAATATTGATTGAAGGGGTTTTTTTTTGTTTTTTTTTTGTTTTTTTTAGTCCTTACCTACTTCCTCTCACCTCTCTCTTTGTGCCTGTGTTGTAACGCCTGTTTTTAACGCCTATGCCACTTGTGTCGCAGCCACTTAGTGAGCAAGCCACAGACTGAGCAAGCTCAGTACTGAGTCCTGAAGCTGACCAAATACCTCCTGTTGCAGCTAGTCCCTCCCCCTAGCTAATTGCCTGCTGCAAAACAAACTAGAGGGAAAAGAAAAAAAAATTGTACTTTTAAAAACTGACACTTGCTGCTTAATATCAGATGAACCACAACAGACAATCCACCAGATATTGCAGCAGCAAAAAACAATATACAAACAGCAATGTAATATAATTAGTGCTCACAATTCCCAGCAGTGAAGTGAAGCAGCCCTCCACCAAGATTATGTTATTTGTTTCCTTTATTTTCTTTCTTTCTTTCTTTATTTCTACGGCAAATGCTCATACTTGCATAACTAGCAGCCACTGCGAAACATATGGGTCATATAGTGTTATAGGTTTCCCAACAGACGTCACTGAGATTAACTAGGCTTCATAGATAATCTCAACAGAACTTTGGTTGTTTTGACCATCAGGTGACCCAGATCAAGCAGACACACTCCCCAGAAAGCCCCAAGAGTATGGAAAGATCATCAGGAATAGATTCCTGTAACCTTGTAAGTTTATCTAAACTTTCGTCAAACACCCAGGGACTACCGGAACATCTCAGATTATACCATACACGACAATCTGCAGGTAGTTGGCCAAGGCCCCTGCAGAATTGTCTCAATCCTACGAGATCAACATTATAATCCCCTAGTCCCCCCTTCAAAAACTTCCGTCAACTCTAGCCTCGCTGGAGGCCTAGACAACCCTCCCATCTAGGATATTACTAGCATAAATCATGTTGTCGGAAGGTACACCACAACAATTGTACGATATTTTTCACCCGTAATTACTCTGGTACTTTGTCCAAGAATCTTTCCCATTCCTAAACAACTACAAGAGGGAGTGTGCCTGCAAACATACACGCCTACATTCACCTACGCCTAGAATGGTAGAATAACTGGTAAATAAAACCTCTTATGGGCATCTGTAATAACAAGGCCCCTAATACGGGCAAGACGTTACTGTACAGTACTGTTCAACCGTTTAATTACCGCCTCAAGCTGTTAAAATGTTGAATAATGATGTAAAATGTTGTAAATTGCTGTAAAACCTCTGCACAATCGCTTCAATAAAAACTCTATTGTTAAAAAAAAAAAAATATCTCATCCACAACAAAACATTTTCATGTAGACATTTTCAGCTGGTAGTCAGAGGTTTGAGTTTAGTCATCCCATCTCTTCAATGTGTTTCGAAAATAAGATCGTGTATTTAGTTTACTGTGCATTAGTTCCTCCATTTTCTGAATTTTGCTATTCTTTGTAAGTCATTGTAAGAGTGGGAACTTTTTTTTTTTTTTTTTTCCAGAGGGCGGGTATCGTCACCCTTGCTGCATTTATTAAGTAAGGCAAGATTGAACAGTTGTATTCTTTAGGCAATACTAAAGCATTGTGAAGTAGGAATAAGTCAGGTTCTAGGGGAATTGTGTGGCCTAGGATCTTCTGGGTTGTGGCATGCACCCTGGACCAACAAGGCTTATGGGTGGGGCATGTCCAAGAAAGATTTAGGAGCGGTTCATCATTACCTCAACATCTCCAACATATCTTTGGCATATCTGGGTTAAATTTGTGTCATATTTGGGGGGATCTGTACCACAGTGTTTTGAATTCAAAGTTCTGTTTTTGCCAGGGGCCAACTTCATTGGTTTCTGACCCTGTGATCACTGTAAGCCAATCCAATTGGCTCACATTGATGACATGGTCAGGAGTCAATGAAATCAGCTCCTGACCGCCTCACAGAACTCTGCCATCATAGCGATGGCAGAGGGAGGGACATGCGGGTGAATGGCATGACCAGCGAGAGTGGCGGGTCTGTTCAGGGATTTGTTGGTAAGCCCCGTTTTTTGGTGCCAGCAGTCTCTTTTGCTTAAGGGGCCAAAGACTGCTGGTACACAAGTGGCTAAAAAAGTATTTTTAGATTTGGAGTAAAATTCTGGGATATGAGGATAAAAATGAAAGGCAAAATAGTTTTTAATAGTGGCAACTATGACCACATGGACATATCACTTCTACAGTAAACATAGTTACCCCTGCAAGGTGAAATTTTTAAGCTATTCCCAAAACCAAATCTGCAACCACCTTAACTGCTTAGACATGAACCTGTAATCATATGGCTCTTCAAGTATTCTCAGGAGGTGATAATCACATTGCACTTGATCTTTACTTTCAGAGGGATGTAGAGAACGTTTTAATGTTAGAGTTGCTTCCACCATTGCATCTGCTACATGGGAGTATTCATTATGGTTCAGCAAAACTATTAGTATTGCTCTAAGAGCATACTCTTCTTTTGTTGTGAAGTAAAGGCTTCCATTTTTTAACCTCAGCACAGTTTTGAATGATCTGCCAAAAGAAACCAAGTTATGGCTTGTTGTTCAATAGGGCTTCACTCCCACAGTGGGAGCTTCTATGTTCGGTTGACCAAACAAGCAAACAAACGATGGAGCACTGTGCTGTCCATAGTCAGGAGGCAAGTAAGTACTGAGAAAATATGGTTATTTTCTTTTCACCTCAATGTTTAAAAGTAAAAAGTGGCCCGACGTTGCCCAGGTATGTATTCGGCTGGTGTTGGCTCCACCCACTTTTTCTATCCCTAACACACAATTACTCAATTACTCAATGACCTAGTTTGTGAGCTTTGCGGTCTTTGGCAACAATAAGTTGCATTGAAATGAAACAAATCTGATTGGCTGTGGCTCCACCCCCTTTTCTAAATTTAAACCCCAGTCACTTATTGACCAACTGCACCAGGTTTGATGATTGTGCCATTAACCGTGCAAGAATTGCAGCAATTAAATATTCCCCTTGAAAAGTAATAGGTGAATTTTGATTAGCTTGTATAGGCTTCACCCACTTTTCTGAATATTAATCCCAGTCACCCAGTGACCAACTTTGCAAAGTTTGAGAACCCTACCATTAACAGTGTAGGAAAGGCTGCAGTTTACATTTTCCCAGTGAAATGTGTATTTTTCTCCGCCCACTGATGACCAAGAGTTGCCCAGAGATGCATTTGGCAGGTGTTGGCTGTGCCCACTTTTTTTAACCCTAACACACAATTACTGAATTACTCAATGACCAAGTTTGTGAGCTTTGCGGTCTTGGGCATTAATAATTTGCATTGAAATGAAACAAATCTGATTGGCTGTTTGTGGCTCCACACCCTTTTCTGAATTTAAACCCCAGTCACACATTTACCAACTGTACCAGGTTTGAGGCTTGTGCCATTAACAGTGCAAGAATGGCAGCAATTAAATATCCCACTTGAAAATCAATAGGTGAATTTTGGTTGGCTTTTGTAGGCTCCATCCACTTTTCTGAATATCAATCCCAGTCACCCAGTTACCAACTGTGCAAAGTTTGATAACCGTACCATTAACAGTGTAAGTAAAGTGTTGTACCGTGTTAGCCATGAGTAAAAGCAAGAAGTTTTGAATCAGGATGATACCATTTATTGGCTAACTTAGAGATGGATAAACAGTGAGCTTTCGACCTATAAAAAGCCTTCGTCGGACTGGTTCCTGACCAAAACTGAAAAACACAGCTTATATACACTGACATACAGAGGAGAAACATTCTTTAGCAAACATAAATGTAATTAGATGCCTTAACTGTTACTGAGGAGGCTTTCCCAGGCATCCTATCTAAATTGATAAGATCAATAGAATCCTCAACATGACATAAAGCAGACTCTGGTGATGAAGAGACATCGTAAATTCCGAATTCAACTAAATTCAAATTGAATTCGGAATTTACGATGTCTCTTCATCACCAGAGTCTGCTTTATGTCATGTTGAGGATTCTATTGATCTTATCAATTTAGATAGGATGCCTGGGAAAGCCTCCTCAGTAACAGTTAAGGCATCTAATTACATTTATGTTTGCTAAAGAATGTTTCTCCTCTGTATGTCAGTGTATATGTTACGGCCAGAACCCGAAGTTTGGCCAGAACTAGAAGTGGCCGGCCACTTCGGGTTCTGGCCGGCCAATGCGCGAACTGGCCGCTGCGCTGCGGCCAATGTGAGAAATGAAACAATTCCTGTAAGGTTTAATGTGATCTCTCCCCCCCCCCCCCCCCCCGCCTCTCTCTCTCCTTCTCTTTATGGGCACAGCCGGGCGGGGACACGCGTGTCCCTCCGGAGTCGTTCGTCGCGGCAGGGGAATCCTGCCGTTCTTGCAGAGCGGGTGCTGGCAGAAGCAATGTCTGCAGCCTCCCCGCTCTGCTCTCCTGCCGCGAGGAACGACTCTCCTGGACACGCGTGTCCCCGCCCGGCTGTGCCCATAAGAGAAGGGGGGAGAGAGAGGCGGGGGGGGGAGGAGAGAGAGGCAGAGGAAAAAGCCGGGCGGCTTAATGCCATTGAATAAAGTAAAGATGTGTGATACATTTTTTGCCCCCGCTGCGCTGCGGCCACAACATCACATTAAACCTTACAGGAATTGTTTCATTTCTCACAGTGGCCGCAGCGCAGCGGCCAGTTCGCGCATTGGCCGGCCAGAACCCGAAGTGGCCGGCCACTTCTAGTTCTGGCCAAACTTCGGGTTCTGGCCGTAACATATATAAGCTGTGTTTTTCAGTTCTGGTCAGGAACCAGTCCGACGAAGGCTTTTTATAAGTCGAAAGCTCACTGTTTATCCATCTCTAAGTGAGCCAATAAATGGGATCATTAACAGTGTAAGAATGGCTGCAGTTTACATCTTCCCAGTGAAATTTGTATTTGTCTCTGCCCACTTTTTGGTTATGGGGATAAAAAGTATCATATATGTTATTCCAGGTAATGTACTATGTGTGTGCCAAATTTCATTCAACTATTGTTACATGATCGAGTAACAAACATCCAAACATCCAAACTTTTGCATTTATTAATATTTATAATATTAGTGAGATATATCATTTCTCATCAAACATATTGAAGTCAATGGGCCTGAAAAACTTATTTTCACCAAATGCTCTGAAGTCGATTAGCAATAGGAAACTCATTTTTGCCTAATCCATTTAAATTCTGTGGGTATGAGGAAAAAAATGTCACATGCATTGAAGTCAATGGACAATAGAGATGGCCCGAATGGTTTGCCGGCGAACTTCCGTGGTTCGCGATCGTGGAGAACCGCAAACTTTTCCAAAAGTTTGGTCTGCCCCCATAGTGCATCACGAAGGTCAACTTTGACCCTCTACATCACAGTCAGCAGGCACATTGTAGCGGTCAGGTTACACTCCCTCCTGGAGCCACTCCCCCCTTATAAAAGGCAGGCAGTGTCAGGCTTTGGACTCACTCGTGTACCTGCATTAATAAGAGAAGGGAAAGCTGCTGCACACTCTCATAGGAAAAGATTAGTTAGGCTCTTGTAGGCTTCTTAGCTTGCTCCTTGCTGATTCTTATTGTTAAAAAAGCACCCCACAACAGCTCTTTTGAGAGCTAATATTGTTCTTGTGATATTTTTGTTTTTTGTGTGTGTGTCCCACTGACACTTGTGTTGTATAGACAGCCTTGGTAATTCCTACTGTGTGTGCAACTGTCAGGCCCAGCATATTCAGTGACTACCTGTGTGTGTGACAGGTGCACAATACCCATCACTGCATATATCTACCTGTTGTTTACTGTGCACCCACCCACCTACATGAGCGCACGCAGTGTCACTGTGACTGTCCGGTACCTGTCTGTGTGTGACAGGTGCACATTGTAATACCCATCACTGCATGTACCTACCTGTTTACTGTGCACCCACCCACCTAGCAGTGTCACTGTGCCGGTCCGGTCAGAAGAAGGCACATGCCATCAATCCCCAATATTGTCAGGATGTAGTTCACTATTTAAGACAGAACACCTCATCTTTCTCAGATTCCGCACGGAAGCATGACATATCTTCCTCCTCCTTTTCTGATTCTGGCACCCCACTTAACACTCAGTCGGCCGCCACCACCAAAGTGCCATCACCCCAGGGCTCAGCGGTGTGGACATTTTTTTGGTGTGTCTGCCTCAGATGAGAGCAATGCCATCTGTACTCTCTGCCACCGAAAATTGAGCCGTGGAAAGACCAAGACCCGCGTAGGGGCAACTACCTTACGAAGGCACATGATTACAAAGCACAAACTGCAATGGGATAACCACCTGAGGAAAAGCAGCACACAAAAGCAAAGCCACACACCACAGTGGAAGATACCAGGCTGCAATTTTTTCTTTAAAAAAGGCGATACCTAAACTGTACCGTGATGTTGAAAGGCAAGTAGTGTCATCTCTGGCACACAGCGTTGGGTCAAGGGTCCATCTGACCATGGATGCCTGGTCTGCAAAGCATGCTCAGGCCTGCCCGAAGACTAAGTCAGTCCCCACACACAGCATCTTTGCCTGCACGCCGTGTGACTGCCTGCCCCAAGACTAAGTTGCTCTCCACACAACATCTCTGCCCGCAGGCCGCTTGACTGCCTTCTCCGCCACCACCAACAGGGTCCAGGATCATCCTTTTCCATCACTGTTGTGGCCAGCATAAGTGTTTCTAGTTTTCAAAGTTCGCCTCCCCATTGAAGTCTATTGCGGTTCGCAAAAGTTCACGTGAACCGAACTTTGTGGAAGTTCACGAACCGAAAATTGGAGGTTCGGGCCATCTCTACTAAAATGATCTCTTTATGCATCTGAAGCCAGGCTTACACCCAGAACCGCTGGTGTATAGCAAGCCTACATTTTATAACATTTACAGAGCCACATCAACCCAACATGCAGACAGCCTGTTTTAGACTCTTGGTCTTCATCGGTGCATGGCAAAAAGTGATATGGCTCTATGGGATAGGGCTTGGATCAGTACAACAGAATAAGCCGTAAGACATGTGAAGTGACGTCCGCTCAACCAGCCAACCAGCAGGATCAGAGCAGGAGCGAGACAACTCGACCTTAAACTGAAAAATTTTCAAGAAAGTGATGTTCCGCTTGATGATCCAGCAAATAACAATCTTTATTGAAGCAGTTAAACACGGCACAACATGTCTGCTAACATGTTTCGAACACACAATGGTCCTTAATCATAGCATAAATCCACGCGTACGTACAAAAATGGCGCCCGGACAAAAAGGGCGCGGGGTGTAAACTCTAAATAATAATTAATCATTAATAGGGTTTATAAAAATAGTGTGCTATATTTCGTTTACAAATAATGTTTAACAAAATTATAAATCATTAAATAATGTTTATGAAATCGGAAATTGTGAAAACGTTAATCTTCCCTGTTTCTAAAGTTAAACTTATAATTACGTTTATTAAAAAAACAATAATATATGTTTAATTGTTATAATTCTATATTATTGTAAATAACCTTCATTTACGGTTTGTTCTTATAATAAAATCTGAAAATATTCTTTATAACGATGATATAAATATAACTACGTTCGTAATAAGTGTTGTAAAACATTAGTAATTATTACTAAAATTTTACTAAAACTATACCTAAGCCTACTCTTACACAGAACCCTCCCTGTACCTATCCCTAGCCCCTAGACCCCCCTGTTGGTGCCTAAACCTAAGACCCCAGTGGTGGTGCCTAAACCTAAGACCCCCCTGTTGGTGCCTAAACCTAAGACCCCCCAGTTGGTGCCTAAACCTAAGACCCCCCCTGTTGGTGCCTAAGTAACCCTCTCTGTACCTACCCCTAACCCCTAGACCCCCCTGTTGGTGCCTAAACCTAAGACCCCCCTGTTGGTGCCTAAACCTAAGACCCCCCTGTTGGTGCCTAAACCTAAGACCCCCCCCCCCCCCTGTTGGTGCCTAAGTAACCCATCCTGTACCTACCCCTAACCCCTAGACCCCCCTGTTGGTGCCTAAACCTAAGACCCCCCTGTTGGTGCCTAAACCTAAGACCCCCTGTTGGTGCCTAAACCTAAGACCCCCTGTTGGTGCCTAAACCTAAGACCCCCCTGGTGGTGCCTAAACCTAAGACCCCCCTTTATTATGTGGATAATAATGTTCTACTAATTGTGGATGCAAGAAATATTTTGCAATTTACGTTACGTACTGATCGCTTTATTTTGTGAATAATAATGTTTTACAAACAGTAAGGGATAAAACTTTAAATAATGTTTTAATTAGTTAAATAAGATAAATATTAGTATTTTTATAAACGTTATTTGGCACGGGTGCATTTTATAAACGTAAATCACCACAAGCACACTTATAAATCATTAAAAATCTCCTGGCGTCGTTTGTAAACGTTATTTATGTCCTGCGCCCTTTTTTTCTGTGCGGCGCCCATTAAACGTTATTTATTATGAGAGTGAATGGCGGCGCCCTTTTTGTCCACTAGCGGCCTGCGCCCTTTTTTCCCGCTTCCTAAATCCACACTGTGAAAGTGACACCTAAATACCTAAAAGCAAACCTCCCTGTACTGGAAACACCCAAAAAAGGGGGAGGGGTGGTTCCGTGCTGCGAGGTAAATAGAGTGCACTCTAAAAACATAAAGGTGGCCATACACTGGTCTATTTGCCATCAGATCGACCAACAGATAGATCCCTCTCTGATCTAATCTGATCAGAGAGGGATCGTATTGCTGCCTTTACTGCAAACAGAAATCGGTTCACCATCTGTGAAGCTCGTTCTGTCAGCATTTGCGCAATGATTTCACAGCAGATTCGATCACAGTAATCGAATCTGCTGTATATCAGCAGTAAAATCGTTATGTGTATGGTCCCCTTTATGCTGGATACACACCATGCGTTTCCGCGTTCGATGCGTCCGTCGATACGCGTCGATTCGATTATTTCATACATGTCCGATTCAAGCTTCGATGGATTGTTAGGTCGATTTGCCATACTTTACATGGCAATCGACATAAAAATCATCGAAATTCGTTCGGAAATGCTCGGAAATAATCAAATTGACGCGTATCGACGGACGCATTCGACGCGGAAACTCATGGTGTGTATCCAGCATAAGACATATAAATGCATATGACAATCTGGAAGATGTTTTTAAAGGCAAAGTAACATACTTCAGAGCATAGCCAAAAATTACAAGGACATATACATATCAAAAGTACAAAAATACAAACAATCTAAAAAATATATACAAAGGAGAAGAGATGGCTCGAACCTCCGATTTTCGGTTCGCGAACCCCGAACGCGAACCTTCGCAAAAAGTTCGGTTTGCGCAAACTTCTGCGGACTGCAATAGACTTCAATGGGGAGGCGAACTTTGAAAACTAGAAACATTTATGCTGCCCACAAAAGTGATGGAGAAGATGTTTCAAGGGGTCTAACATCTGAGTTTTTGCATGGAGCAGTGGGATACATGCCAAAAGTCCCAGGGGGAAAAATCTGGATTTGACGCAAAGCAGCATTTTATGAGCAGAAATGACATTGCATGCTAAATTGGAGGCCTAAAGTGCTTTAAAACATCTGCATGTGTATACATCAATCAGGGAGTGAAATTAGAGTACTGCTTCACATTGACACACCAAACTCACCGTGTAACGCACCGCAAACAGCTGTTTGTGTAGTGACAGGAATGCTGGACTGGTGCGCACCATGGTGAGAGTGCAGGTTTTGGTGGCTTTACAGCCCATATGGTCATCGAGCTGAGGTAGCTCAATGACAGAACAACAGTGACTGTCC
The DNA here is from genome assembly GCF_040937935.1 of Hyperolius riggenbachi. Taxonomy (NCBI): domain Eukaryota; kingdom Metazoa; phylum Chordata; class Amphibia; order Anura; family Hyperoliidae; genus Hyperolius; species Hyperolius riggenbachi. The sequence continues at coordinate 21,327,699 of NC_090648.1, forward strand.
AGCTGATCGAATTTGATCTGTCCACAATGAAGTGATGACCTAATTATCTTGGCAGTCCCCCCCCCCCAAGACAATCATATAGCCGGTGGTCATTGCTTCATTGTGATACGCAAGCCCCTTCACCGGGCAAAAAAATGATCACGTAGGGGAATTGACACTAGAGATGTAGCGAACGGTTCGCCGGCGAACGGTTCCAGGCAAACTTTGGGGGTTCGCGTTCGCCTGGACCAAGCAAACTTTTGCGGAAGTTCGATTCGCCCCATAATGCACTATGAGGGTCAACTTTGACCCTCTGCATCACAGTCAGCAGGCACATTGTAGCCATTCTGGCTACACTAAGCCCTGGAGCCCCACCCCCCCTTATATAAGGCAGGTTTGCCGGCCATTACACTCTCTCGTGTGCCTGCTAGAAAAACAAAAGTTTGCTTTCCTAAAACAGAAAGAATTTGCGATAATTCAGGTTGGAGTGAGCTCGAGATGCCTCCCAGGCACCACTGCTGAATATATGCAAATTAACCATTGTACCCTTAGAAGCTAAACACACCTCCAGAACCGCTGGAATGCAATGATGTGTCAGCTTGTTAATATGTACAGAGCCATAATAATCCAACATGCATACAGACTGTTTCGGATTGTTTGATCCTCATCAGTGCATGGCATGGATTAATTTGGCTCTATGGAGTAGGGCTTGTAAATCCGAGAGGCACAGACTAACCAGCAAGCTCATGGTGACCCAGAACTCATTGGGGTGTGTAAGGGACTACAATGGTCCTAAAAGCCCCCTTACTAAGATGTTAAGAAAAACAAAAGTTTGCTTTCCTAAAACAGAAAGAATTTGCGATAATTCAGGTTGGAGTGAGCTCGAGATGTCTCCCAGGCACCACTGCTGAATATATGCAAATTAACAATTGTACCCTTAGAAGCTAAACACACCTCCAGAACCGCTGGAATGCAATGATGTGTCAGCTTGTTAATATGTACAGAGCCATAATAATCCAACATGCATACAGACTGTTTCGGATTGTTTGATTCTCATCAGTGCATGGCATGGATTAATTTGGCTCTATGGAGTAGGGCTTGTAAATCCGAGAGGCACAGACTAACCAGCAAGCTCATGGTGACCCAGAACTCATTGGGGTGTGTAAGGGACTACAATGGTCCTAAAAGCCCCCTTACTAAGATGTTAAGAAAAACAAAAGTTTGCTTTCCTAAAACAGAAAGAATTTGCGATAATTCAGGTTGGAGTGAGCTTGAGATGTCTCCCAGTGCATCACTGCTGAATATATGCAAATTAACCATTGTACCCTTAGAAGCTAAACACACCTCCAGAACCGCTGGAATGCAATGATGTGTCAGCTTGTTAATATGTACAGAGCCATAATAATCCAACATGCATACAGACTGTTTCGGATTGTTTGATCTAGAGCTAGAGACAGACTAGGGACAGCTGCTGCAGACTTGTTCTCCTAGGGAAAGATTAGTTAGGCTCTTAGTCTTGGCTTGCTCCTGGCTGGGACACCTACCTATGCCTACCTAACTACTGGTGCACCTACTTACCTATACGGGGACACCTACCTACCTACCTATACTAGGGGACCTACCTATGCCTACCTACCTATACTGGGTCTCCTACCTATGTCTAGCTAACTACTGAGGCACCTACCTATGCCTACCTACCTATACTGGGACTCCTACCTATGCCTACCTACCTATACTGGGTCTCCTACCTATGCCTAGCTAACTACTAGGATACCTACCTATACTGGGACTCCTACCTATGCCTAGCTAACTACTGAAACACCTACCTATGCCTACCTACATACAAGAAGATAATAAGGTTGTTGCTTCATTGTGGACAGACCAAATTTGATCAGCTGGACAGTCACTGTTGTTCTATCATTGAGCTACCACAGCCAGGCGACCATATGGGCTTGAAAACCGCCACGGCCTACACTCTCTCCACGGTTCGCACCAGTCCAGCACGGCCGTCACTATGCACACAGCTGAAACAGCACTTTAGGCCTGCAATTTAGCATTCAATGTCATTTCTGCCCTTAAAACGCTGCTTTGCGTCACATCCAGATTTTTCCCCGGGACTTTGGGCATGTATCCCACTCTGCCATGCCCCCCTCCAGGTGTTAGACCCCTTGAAACATGTTTTCCATCAGTTTTGTAGCCAGTATAAATTTTTCTATTTTTCAAAGTTCGCATCCCCATTGAAGTCTATTGCGGTTCGCGAACTTTTCCGCGAACCGAACCTTCCGCAAAGGTTCGCAAACAGGGTTCGCGAACCGAAAATCGGAGGTTCGCGACATCTCTAATTGACACATGTACATGCCTTTTGTTTTGTTGTTGCAGCCGCAATGCAGCTAGAAAAATTAGGCAGGCATGTACACGCACCAGAAAAATTATTATAGCGGCCGCTGCTAGCAGCGGCTTTAAACATTAACCTGCTGAGCGGTCTGGACGAGCTCAGCTCGTCCAACACCGCCAGAGGCTGCCGCTCAGGCCCTGCTGGGCCGATTTGCACCAAATAAAAAGCAGCACACGCAGCCGGCACTTTGCCAGCCGCGTGTGCTGCCTGATCGCCGCTGCAGCGCGGCGATCCGCCGCGTGCAGCGGCGAAAGAGGGTCCCCCCAGCCGCCCGAGCCCAGCGTAGCCGGAACAAACAGTTCCGGCCAGCGCTAAGGGCTGGATCGGAGGCGGCTGACGTCAAGACGTCGGCTGACGTCCATGACGTCACTCCGCTCGTCGCCATGGCGACGAGGGAAGCGAAACACGGAGGGCCGCTCATTGCGGCCTTCCGTGTTATCTCTTGCCGCCGGAGGCGATCGGAAGATCGCCTCCGGAGCGCCCTCTAGTGGGCTTTCATGCAGCCAACTTTCAGTTGGCTGCATGAAATAGTTTTTTTTTTATTTAAAAAAAACCCTCTCGCAGCCACCCTGGCGATTTAATCAGAACGCCAGGGTGGTTAAGGAATCCGCCTGGAGTCCTGGTGGACCCTGTTGGTGGTGGCGGAGAAGGCAGTCAAGCGGCCTGAAGGAAGAGGTGCTGTGTGGGGACCAAATTAGTCTTGGGTCAGGCAGTCACACGGTGTGCAGGCAGAGATGCTGTGTGTGTGGCGACTGACTTAGTCTTCAGGCAGGCCTGAGCGTGCTTTGCAGAACAGCCATCTGTGGTCAAATGGACCCTTGACCCAAGGCTGTGTGCCAGAGATGTCACCACTTTCCTTTCAACATCATGGTACACTTTAGGCATCGCCTTTTTTGAGAAATAATTGCGACCTGGTATTTTCTTTGCGCGAACCAAACTTTTGCAGTAGTTCACGAACTCGGTTCGCGAACTGAAAATAGAGGTTTGGGCCATCTCTAATGGACAATAGTTAACACATGTTGAAAAGAACACTCTTGTATTTGTGGAATTTCAATACAGAAATGATTTTCAAGAGAATTTGAACTTATCTCCACTTTAAATTACCCATAAGCCATTGTGACTCTATTGTCTTGCATCAGCTGATGACTGTTGTCAAGCACTTGCAGACTGTCTTTTCTTCTTTTTGCTTCATCCTTAACCTCCCTGGCTGTATGATTACTTCTGGTTTTTATTGTCTAAAAGTGGTGCAATTTTTTCACAAGCTTTTAGACCCTAAAAATCATACAGCTAGATAGATCTGTGGCAGCTCAGCGTATTACTCACCTCCCATGGAACCAACTCGGGGTTACCGCTCTGAGCTGTGAATTTCCACCAGAAGCCTTACTCGGGTTACCGCTAAGGAGGTTAAAGAGAACCTAAACTGAGAAGGATTTGGATATTTACTTTTAAAATAATACTAGCTGCCTGCCTGACTCTCCTGCTGATCCTGTGCCTCTAATACTTTCAGCCACAGCCCCTGAACAAGCATGCAGATCAGGTGCTCTAACGGAAGTCAGACTGGATTAGCTGCATGCTTGTTTCAGGTGTGTAATTCAGCCACTACTGCAGCCAAAGAGATCAGCAGGACTGCTAGGCAATTGGTATTGTTTAAAAAGGAAAGATCCGACTTCCGGTTTCCGGCGCCCGAGTAGCAGGATGTCTGCGGCAGCGCTCCGCTAAGAGAAGGGATTCTCTCCCCCAGCTCAGCTACACGGGACCCCCGCAATCCCGAGCGAGAGAGATTAGAACCCCAAAAGTCCAGAGTGAGGTGACAGAAGAGCCGATGGAGCAATATTTAATGCGCTCAACATCAAAGCAGGACTCAGCGAGACCCACAAGGCAGGCCAAGATGGTGTCTGATACTGCAGAAGAGGGAAGCCGAGACTCTGACGTAGACTGGCCGGAAAGCTCCCAAGCCTCTCAGGTACCCCTTATTGACTATGTGCACCTGGCTAAGGAGGTGGTTAGCCATCTCTCCCCCTTGCCTCTCAGAACTAATTGAGGACACCAACATGCACACTATGGGGGACCTAAAAACAGACATAGCAGCATGTGTGGGCAGGGTCACTGATGCGGAGAAAAGACTCTCACTTTGCGAAGATGAACTGGAGAAAGTTAATACCAAGCTTAGAGAGGTGATAAGGCAGAATGGCCAGTATGCAGAGAAAATAGATGACCTTGAGAACAGGTCAAGGCAAAAAAAATTTGAGAATAGCGGGCTTGGCGGAATCAGTAACTGCGACACAGCTTAAAGAATTTTGTGAGATAACTCTCCCACAGATACTGGGCATAGACCGTACGTGCAAAGCTGAGAGGGCGCATAGGGTGGGTCCACTTAAAACTAAAGATGGAGCTCCCCTCGCCAGGCCTAGAATCGCCATGGTTTGATACCTTGATTACGAAGACAAGACAGCCATTTTAACGGCATATAAGGCCAGGAGGGAAAAAGTGGTGTTTAAAAATAATACTATACTAGTATTCCAGGATTTCTCTGCAGAAGTATCGCAAAAGAGGAAGTTATTTAGCAAAGTATGCACATCCCTTTACAAGATGAACCTTAGATTTGCATTACTTTTTCCAGCCTTGCTGACAGTTGCTAACAGGGAAGATAATAAGTGGTTCTTCAAAACACATGGAGAAGCATCAGACTTTCTTCAGAGTTTGAATTATGAGGACAATTCCTCACCTCAACTTTCGCCACGAGCAGAGAAACATACGTCACAAAAACACAATGGCGACAGCCCACTCCGTCGGGAAAAGGAGGAAGAAGAACCAGACGAACATACTTGATAGAGATTATTCTTAACCAGGATCAGATCTTTTCTTTGAGTATCAAGGGGGTCTCATGATTAGAAGGTTCTTCTATCTGTCTTAACGTTTTTTATGGTTATTTTTTATTATAATTCTTTTTGTGAGAAAGACAATCTGAGTAATGATCGGGGAGGGGGGGGGGAGCTGCAGTGGGGGTGGGTCCTTTCGGGGAAGAAGAGAAGTCAATGACTGATGATATTACTCACGATCTGCGCAGGGGTAAAGTGACCTGTATTTATGTTCAGATGTTTAAGAGTTTTGTTTGCTTTGTTATTTTGGGCCCAGTTGGCCAGAGTATATCATCTGGGGGTCAAGTAAGCGCTAAAATGTATGCTTTGTATTCACTACTTCAATTAACAGATTCTAATGCTATCCTGACTAAGATTCATCTGAAGGAGAATGGTTAAGATAATTAAATGGAATGTAAAGGGCCTTAAATCTCCATGCAAGTGGGCAAAAATACTAAAACATATTAAAAGAATAAAGGCTGATGTAGCTCTGCTGCAAGAGACTCACTTGCATGGAGATCAATGTAAATACATGCAGAAACTTTGGGTTGGTACATGTGTGGGTTCAGCAGCTGTGGGAAAGAAAGCAGGGGTTTTGACTCTTGTTAACAAATATCTGGATTGTGAAGTTATATCACATGAGACACACAATTGAAGAGAAATGAAGAGCCCAATATGGTGTAGTATGTCAAGACAGATTGAATAATTGAGACAGTGAGATGGTAATACTCACAAACATGGGTTACCGCTCAGGTAACCACTCAATAGGCAGGTGAGGAGATTAGACCTGTCCGCACTCAGGATTAAGAAGTCGCTCACTGTAGATAGGAGAAAAAGGGTAGATCACCCCTCCACCTGGGGTAGACTTGAATATACTGGTAGGCGAACAGAGGCACCAGTAGAATAAAAGTACATACACATTTTTAAAAAAATTGCTGAGAGGAAGTGGTGGACTTGCCTCCGTTAAAGCAGACACCAAGGACTGTGATTAAATAAATAAATACACATTTATTGAAGATACCCCAAGGTATTTTTTTTATTTAATCTCAGTCCTTGGTGTCTGCTTTAATGGAGGCAAGTCCACCACTTCCTCCCAGCAATTTTTTTTAAAATGTTATGTACTTTTATTCTACTGGTGCCTCTGTTCACCTACCAGTATATCACATGAGACGGATGATCAGGGAAGAATATCTATCCTACAATTAAAGATAAGAGGTGAAACATTTGATATTGTCAATGTGTATGGACCAAACCAAGATAATGTGGTTTTTTTCAGCAAGTAAACAACACACTGGCAGCCAGACCACTCACAAATTGTATACTGGGGGGAGATTTTAATTGTGTTGCACAAGTGCTGGAAGATAGACAAGGAAAGAATCCCAAAAAATGTAACCAACAAGACAAAACCCTTAGCCAACTAATAGAAATTAATCTATTGGTAGATGTGTGGCGTCTATTGCATCCAATCGATAGGGAATATACGTATTTCTCTGCAGTCCATCACACAATGTCAAGGATTGACTACATTTTTGTAGATGTTAGTTGTGTAAACAAAATACTGCATGCAGATATTTTAGATATGGTTATCTCTGATTATAGTCCGGTGGCTCTAACCTTAGCAGATAATATTCCAAGAGGAAAGGATTTTGTATGGAGGTTCCCAGGGTACCTATATGAGGATGAAAGTTTTGCAGGGGAATTAAAGGGATGGTGGATGGAATATGCAGATTTAAATAAACAACATACAAAAGATAGTGCATTGTTTTGGGATACGGCAAAGGCAGTCCTTAGAGGACATATAATAAATCGTTTAGCACAGAGGAAGAAGACAATTCATCAGGAATATAACTTGGCAGTAGAAAGAGTTAGGACTGCTTATAATATATATAAAGATTCAGGAGCAAGAAAAGATAAAGGAATGTGGATGGAGGAGAAAAGTAACTATGATTATTGGTTGCACAGGAGGGAATTATATACAAGGGACAGAATAGCTGCTAAATTTTATAAATACGGCAACAAATCTGAAAAATTATTGGCAAAGCTATCATGCCCTCCATATGGCGGTACATCTATAACAATTTTAAAGAAAAGAGCAGGAAACACTGAATTATGATCTGATCCTACAACAGTGTTGAATTTATTTCAATCATATAACACTAAATTATACCAAGAATCAGAAAATGATCAAGGGATAGCTCAAAAATTTGAAGAAAAAAATTAAATTACCTAAAATCAATCAAGATGATCTGTTATACTTAAATGCACCAGTCGCAGCTCTTGAAGTGTAAACCACAATTAAAAACTTAGTGTGTGGAAAAGCTCCTGGCCCAGATGGGTGTTCCTCTGAATTTTTCAAATTATTAAAAAAGGATATTTCAGGAACACTCACAAAACTATACAATCCCTGAGGGAAAACCGTATCTTGATTCTGCTAATCTGGCATATATTAAAGTGCTCCCAAAGCAGGGTAGAGACCTGACCCACACTGAGTCTTATAGACCCATATCGTTAATAAATCAAGATATCAAAATACTATCTAAAATAATGGCAGACCACCTATCTACTATTATGCCTAAATTAATATCTTCTAATCAGGTGGGGTTCATAAAGGGAAGGTCATCTGTTGCAAATATTCACAAGGTTCTTTTGGTGCTAGAACAAGCAAGGGCATTTCCTAGAACATATAAGGACAGTGCAATACTTAGTGTGGACATGGAAAAAGCTTTAGATAACTTAAATAGAAGGTGGCTGTATGAAACAATGGAAACAATGAGATTTATGGGAACCTTTTTTGCAATATATAAAGACAATCCTACTAATATAATCAATGGGAAAGTTCGGATGTTTGGATGTTTGGATGTTTGGATGCTTAGATGTTTGTTACTCGATCACGCAAAAACGGCTGAACGGATTTGAATGAAATTTGGCACACACATAGTACATTACCTGGAATAAAGTATAGGATACTTTTTATTCCCATAACCAAAAAGAGACAAATACAAATTTCACTGGAAAATGTAAACTGCAGCTTCTAAGGGTAGAATGGTTAATTTGCATATATTCAGCAGTGATGCACTTTGAGACATCTCAAGCTCACTCCAACCTGAATTATCACAAATTCTTTCTGTTTTAAGAAAGCAAACTTTTGTTTTTCTTAACATCTTAGTAAGGGGGCTTTTGGGACTACTGTAGTCCCTTACACACTCCAATGAGTTCTGGATCACCATGAACTTGCTGGTTAGTCTGAACCTCTCGGTGTTACAAGCCCTACTGCATAGAGCCAAATTAATCCATGCCATGCACTGATGAGGATCAAACAATCCAAAACAGTCTGTATGCATGTTGGGTTATTATGCCTCTGTACAAATTAATAAGTTGACACATCATTGCATCCAGCGGTTCTGGAAGTGAGCTTAACTTCTAAGGATAACAATGGTTAATTTGCATATATTCTGCAGTGCTGCACTGGGAGACATCTCAAGCTCACTCCAACCTGAATTATCGCAAATTCTTTCTGTGTTAAGAAAGCAAACTTTTGTTTTTCTTACACTGTTAATGGTAGGGTTCTCAAACTTTGCACAGTTGGTCGGATTTCAAGGGGAATATTTCTGCCATTCTTGCACTGTTAATGGCACAAGCCTCAAACCTGCCCTTCTTGCACTGTTAATGGCACAAGCCTCAAACCTGGTATAGTTGATCATTGGGTGACTGGGGTTCAATTTCAGAAAGGGGGTGGAGCCACAAATAGACAATCAGATTTGTTTCATTCCAATGCAAATTATTGTTGCCAAACACAGCAAAGCTCACAAACTTGGTAATTGAGTAATTGATTAATTGTGTGTTAGGGTTAGGAAAGTTGGCACAGCCAACACCAGCCAAATACATAAGCCGGCAATGCAGGGTCATAAGTGGGCAGAGACAAACACAAATTTTACTGGGAAAATGTAAACAGCAGCCATTCTTACACTGTTAATGGTTGGTTTCTCAAACTTTGCACTGTTGGTTACTGGGTGACTGGGATTAATATTCATAAAAGTGGGTGGAGCCTACAAAAACAATCAAAAATTATCTATTGATTTTTCAGGGGAATATTTCATTGCTGCCATTCTTGCACTGTTAATGGCACAAGACTCAAACCTGGTACAGTTGATCATTGCGTGACTGGGGTTTAAATTTATATAAGGGGGTGGAGCCCCAAACAGCCAATTTGATTTGTTTCATTTTAATGCAGGTTATTGATGCCAAAGACTGCAAAGCTCACAAACTTGGTCATTGAGTAATTGAGTAATTGTGGGTTAGGGTTAGGAAAAGTGGGCGCTGCCAACACCAGCCAAATACATAATCGGGCAATGCCGGGTCATCAGTAGGTGGAGACAAATACAAATTTCACTGAGAAAATGTAAACTGCAGCAATTCTTACACTATTAATGGTAGGGTTCTCAAACTTTGCACAGTTGGTCACTGGGTGACTGAGATTAATATTCAGAAAAGTGGGTGGAGCCTACAAAAGCCAATCAAAATATACCTATTAATCTTTCAGGGGAATATTTAATTGATGCCATTCTTGCACTGTTAATCACCTGTACCTGGTACAGTTGGCCATTGGGTGATTGGGGTTTAAATTCAGAAAAGGGGTGGAGCCACAGCCAGATTTATTTTATTTCAATGCAAATTATTGATGCCAAAGACCGCAAAGCTCACAAACTTGGTCATTAAGTAATTTTGTGTTAGGGTTATAAAAAGTGGGCGGAGCCAACACCAGCCAAATACATACCTAAGCAATGCCAAGTCATCAGTGGGCGGAGACAAACACAAATTTCACTGGGAAAATGTAAACTGCAGCCATTCTTACACTATTAATTGTAGGGTTCTAAAACTTTGCACAGTTGGTCACTGGGTGACTGGGATTAATATTCAGAAAAGTGGGTGGAGCCTACAAAACCAATCACAATTCACCTATTGATTTTAAAGGCAAATATTTAATTGCTGCCATTTTTGCACTGTTAATGGTACAAGCCTCAAACCTGGTACAGTTGATCATGGGGTGACTGGGGTTAAATATTTAGAAAAGGGGTGGGGCCACAAACAGCGAATCAGATGTGTTTCATTTCAATGAAAATTATTCATGCCAAAGACCACAAATCTCACAAACTTGGTCATTGACTATTGACAATTGTGTGTTAGGGTTAGAAAAAGTGGCCACAGCCAACAGCAGCCAAATACATACCCGGGAAACATTAGGACATCAGTGGGTGGAGAAAAATACAAATTTCACTACTAGAATGTAAACTGAAATTTGGCACACACATAGTACATTACCTGGAATAAAGTATAGGATACTTTTTATTCCCATAACCAAAAAGGGGGCGGAGACAAATACAAATTTCACTGGAAAATGTAAACTGCAGACATTCTTACACTGTTACACTGGAGGTGTGTTTAGCTTCTAAGGGCACAATGGTTAATTTGCATATATTCAGCAGTGATGCCCTGGGAGACATTTCAAGCTCACTCCAACCTGAATTATCGCAAATTCTTTCTGTTTTAAGAAAGCAAACGTTTGTTTTTCTTAACATCTTAGTAAGGGTGATTTTAGGACCATTGTAGTCCCTTTCACAATACAATGAGTTCTGGGTCACCATGAGCTTGCTGGTTAGTCTGTACCTCTCGGTGTTACAAGCCCTACTGCATAGAGCCAAATGAATCCTTGCCATGCACTGATGAGGATCAAACAATCCAAAACAGTCTGTATGCATGCTGGATTATTATGGCTCTGTACAAATTAGCAACATGACACATCATTGCACTCCCGCAGTTCTTGAGGTCTGTTTAGCTTTTAAGGGTAACAATGGTTAATTTGCATATGTTCAACAGAGATGCACTGGGTGACATTTTAAGCTCACTCCAACCTGAATTATCGCAAATTCTTTCTATTTTAAGAAAGCAAACTTTTGTTTTTCTTACATGGTCAATGGTAGGGTTCTTAAACTTTGCACAGTTGGTCACTGGGTGACTGGGATTAATATTCAGAAAAGTGGGTGGAGCCTACAAAAGCTAATCAAAATTCACCTATTGATTTTCAAAGGAGTGGAGCCACAGCCAATTAGATTTATTTCATTTCAATGCCAATTATTGATGCCAAAGACTGCAAAGCTCACAAACTAGGTCATCCTTGAGTAATTGTGTGTTAGGATTAGAAAAAGTGGGCAGAGGTAACACTAGCCAATTACATACCCGGGCAACGCCGGGCGACCAGCTAGTGTATAATAAGTGCTAAAATCCAATTACCGGGTTTTCTATCTCAAAGGTTTAAGTTAGCCTCGGGTACCAGACAGGGTTGCCCATTGTCGCCCTTGCTTTTTAATTTGGCAATGGAACCTATATCAAGAGGGCTGGATATATTAATTAGAGGGATAAAACTAGAACAATCAGAAATAAAACAAGCATCGTTTGCAGATGACCTCCTCCTATTTTTGGACAAACCACAAGAGCACATGGGAACAATAATGGAATTTTTCGATGATATAGAGGAATTCACTGGGTTTAAGGTAAACAAAGATTAATCTAAATATTTAGGGATATTTTTGGCTAGAAGTCCCCAGGAAATGTATGACTTTATTTTTCAAGCATAATTGACAAGATAATTAAACAAATTCAGACTTGGAAAGAACTTCCTTTGAATTTAACAGGAAGGGATAGCCTACTTAAAATGGTATCTTTTGGTAAAATTTTATATCCCATGCAAAATATCCCCATGCTAATTAAGCATAGAGACATACAGAGGTTACGGGAGGCCTTTACGGAATTTATGTGGAGAGGGAAATGACATAGGATTGCATTGCATAAATTATATTTACCCAAAACATTGGGGGGGTTAAATGTCCCAAATGTCAGAACATATAATTTGGCCTGCCTTATCCGACATGTAAAAGACTGGATAGATGAAACCGACACATTTTCGAACATCGATATAGAGATGGAAATGGTGGAACCTTGGGCACTAAAGGGTATACTGCATACTAGTGTTGGGCGAACAGTGTTCGCCACTGTTCGGGTTCTGCAGAACATCACCCTGTTCGGGTGATGTTCGAGTTCGGCCGAACACCTGACGGTGCTCGGCCAAACCGTTCGGCCACATGGCCGAACTAAGAGCGCATGGCCGAACGTTCCCCGAACGTTCGGCTAGCGCTGTGATTGGCCGAACGGGTCACGTGGTTCGGGCCCGAACGCGCTCTGATTGGCCGAACGGTCACGTGGTTCGGGTAAATAAATACCCGAACCACGTCATATCTCCGCCATTTGTCTGTGGGTTTAGCTTTGGGTAGGCAGGCAGGGTAGTTCGCTCTCCAGCCACGCTAGCCAGGGTCCCCCCCAGTCATTGTGTGTCGCTGCTGGGAACAGTAGTACACCGCTCGCTCAGCCACACTATATATAGCATTGTTTACTGCCACTGTGTACCTCGCTCAGCCACGCTATATATATAGCATTGTGTTTTCTGACACTCTGTGTACACGGCTTAGGCTAGCCTGACTAATATAGCATTGTGTGTACTGCCACTGTGCACCTCGCTCAGCCACGCTATATATAGCATTGTGTGTACTGCCACTGTGCACCTCGCTCAGCCACGCTATATATAGCATTGTGTGTACTGCCACTGTGCACCTCGCTCAGCCACGCTATATATACAGCATTGTGTTTTCTGACACTCTGTGTACACGGCTTAGGCTAGCCTGACTAATATAGCATTGTGTGTACTGCCACTGTGCACCTCGCTCAGCCACGCTATATATAGCATTGTGAGTACTGCCACTGTGCACCTCGCTCAGCCACGCTATATATAGCATTGTGTGTACTGCCACTGTGCACCTCGCTCAGCCACGCTATATATATAGCATTGTGTTTTCTGACACTCTGTGTACACGGCTTAGGCTAGCCTGACTAATATAGCATTGTGTGTACTGCCACTGTGCACCTCGCTCAGCCACGCTATATATAGCATTGTGTGTACTGCCACTGTGCACCTCGCTCAGCCACGCTATATATAGCATTGTGTGTACTGCCACTGTGCACCTCGCTCAGCCACGCTATATATAGCATTGTGTTTACTGCCACTCTGTGTACACCGCTCAGCCAGACTATATACCGTTGTTTACTGACACTCTGTGTACACCGCTCAGCCAGACTATATACCATTGTTTACTGACACTCTGTGTACACGGCTCAGCCTGACTATAAAGCATTGTGTGTACTGCCACTGTGCACCTCGCTCAGCCACGCTATATATATAGCATTGTGTTTTCTGACACTCTGTGTACACGGCTTAGCCTGACTAATATAGCATTGTGTGTACTGCCACTGTGCACCTCGCTCAGCCACGCTATATATAGCATTGTGTGTACTGCCACTGTGCACCTCGCTCAGCCACGCTATATATAGCATTGTGTGTACTGCCACTGTGCACCTCGCTCAGCCACGCTATATATATAGCATTGTGTTTTCTGACACTCTGTGTACACGGCTTAGGCTAGCCTGACTAATATTGCATTGTGTGTACTGCCACTGTGCACCTCGCTCAGCCACGCTATATATAGCATTGTGTGTACTGCCACTGTGCACCTCGCTCAGCCACGCTATATATAGCATTGTGTGTACTGCCACTGTGCACCTCGCTCAGCCACGCTATATATAGCATTGTGTGTACTGCCACTGTGCACCTCGCTCAGCCACGCTATATATAGCATTGTGTTTACTGCCACTCTGTGTACACCGCTCAGCCAGACTATATACCGTTGTTTACTGACACTCTGTGTACACGGCTCAGCCAGACTATATACCATTGTTTACTGACACTCTGTGTACACGGCTCAGCCTGACTATAAAGCATTGTGTGTACTGCCACTGTGCACCTCGCTCAGCCACGCTATATATAGCATTGTGTTTTCTGAGACTCTGTGTACACGGCTTAGCCTGGCTCTATAGCATTGTGTGTACTGCTACTGTGCACCTCGCTCAGCCACGCTATATATAGCATTGTGTTTACTGCCACTCTGTGTACACCGCTCAGCCAGACTATATACCATTGTTTACTGACACTCTGTGTACACGGCTCAGCCTGACTATAAAGCATTGTGTGTACTGCCACTGTGCATCTCGCTCAGCCACGCTATATATAACATTGTGTTTAATGACACTCTGTGTACACGGCTTAGCCAGACTATATAGCATTGTGTGTACTGCCACTCTGTGTACACCGCTCAGCCAGACTATATAGCATTGTGTTTACTTCCACTCTGTGTCTGCTGGGCCTGGGAACAGTAGTACACCGCTCACCCGCCACTGTATAGCATTGTGCTCTGTGTCGCTGCTGGGAATAGTGGTACTGTATAGCATTTCTGTACTGCCACTGTACTGCTGCCAGTCAGCGTGTACTGTAAGGATAAGTGAAATGAGGAAGAAATCCGGTGAAAGAGGAAGGGGCAAGGGAAGAGGTGTTTCCCCTGACGGTTCACGTACAGGCCACAGGGGAGCACCCAAGAAAACCCACTCAATACCGCCCATGTTGTCCAGGACAACAACCCTCACAAATCCAAAAGAACAGGACCAGATAATTACTTGGATGACCTCTCAAGCATCCAGCAGTGGGTTAAGCAGCACCAGCACATCACGCACGAGGTCCGAGTCCTCAGCCAGTTACAAGGAGCCAGTGGGCACAAAGCTGACACAACCGGCAGCGACACCACGCACACAACTGCCAGATAACCAGTCCTATGAATTACCTCAGGACACAATGGGGTATTCGCAGGAGCTATTCCCAGCCCAACAAACTTCCACCTATGAAAGGTCAATGGAGGAACAGCCAGAAATGTTGTGCCCGGATTCACAACCATTAACTGTGGGAAATGCACCGCGCACTGAAATACAAGGCGAGTCCGAGGAGGACTCGGAAACCCAAATCCCAGAGCAAGTTGGGCAGGAGGGGTTGCAATTGCAGGAGGTCGGCCGACAAGATCTGGAAGACGAGGTTGGAGTGAGCTGCGCAGAGGTTGTTCTGGGGAGCTCTACTCCACGGCGGCGGCCCCCCACAATGACATATGACGAGTTTGAGGAGATGGAAGAGGAGGGTATGGACAATGTGGACAGAGACCCAGATTTTATTTGTGAACGAGAACATCGCCGTCGTAGCAGCAGCACAGATGAGTCTGTTGAAGAACCCACTGCTGCACGAGTTCGCCTTGTGCCACAAGGTAGGCGGCGCGCAATTTCAGGCACCACAAGCGTGGAAGTTAGAGTGAGAGGCAAAAGAGGAGGAAACAGAAATCGCCAGCAAGGAGGCAGGTGCTCCAAAGTCTGGGCTTTCTTTGAAGACTGCACTGAGGATGTTACCATGGCGATTTGCAAGGTGTGCAAGACTCGCCTGAGCAGGGGGAAAAGTATTAACAACCTCTCCACCACCAGCATGAGCCGCCACATGCTATCCAAACATCCCACTCTGTGGGCAAACGCGGCAGGACAGGGTACCAGCAACACTGCCTCCCTTGGGTTCACCAGACTCACCACCAGACCCGCCTCAGCAGCAGCAGTAGCCCAGCCATTGCGTGGTTCACAACATTCACAAACATCAGACGACGCTGACACTGTCACTTTCCGGAGTAGTGCTCTTGAGGTCTCCCAGTGTTCATCAAACACAACAACCAACAGCCCTTCCGTGTGCAGCGCTACGGTTCAGTTGTCTGTGTCGGAGATGTTTGAGCGCAAGAGGAAATTGCCAGCAAATGACCCCCGGGCCGTGGCAGTAACAGCCAGCATAGCCAAGCTTCTGGCCTGCGAAATGCTGCCATATCGAGTGGTGGAGACAAACAGCTTCAAGGGCATGATGTCAGTGGCCATCCCACGTTACGTGGTTCCCAGCCGCTACCACTTTGCGCGCTCTGCAGTGCCTGAGTTGCATGAGCACGTGGTCAGCAAAATAACCCGAAGCTTGAAGAATGCCGTTGCCTGCAAGGTTCACCTCACCACTGACACTTGGACGAGTGCGTTCGGCCAGGGTCGATACATCTCCCTTACCGCGCACTGGGTGAACCTTGTGGAGCCTGGCAGCGATTCCTCACCTGCTACGGCGCGGGTGTTGCCCACGCCGCAAACAGCTGCACCGCCGTCCCTCCCACTGGATAACAACAGCAGCACCTACCTCTCTGACTCCTTCTCCTCCAACGCATCTCAAAGCTGTACCTCATCCGGAAACGCTAACCCAGCAGCAGTAGGATCGTGGAAGCAGTGCAGCACAGCTGTTGGCATGCGTCAGCAAGCGTTGCTGAAGCTGATCTGCCTTGGGGATAAGCAGCACACAGGGGAGGAAATTTGGAAGGGAATAAAGGAACAGACGGATTTGTGGCTGGCACCGCTGGACTTGAAACCGGGCATGGTTGTGTGTGATAATGGGAGTAATCTCATTCGCGCTTTAAGGTTGGCTAAGCTGACACACATCCCTTGCCTGGCGCACGTGATGAACCTAGTAGTTCAGCGGTTCCTGAGGACATACCCAGGCGTGGCCGATCTTCTGTTGAAGGTGCGTCGAGTGGCCAAACATTGTAGAAATTCCAGTACTGCTTCGGGGGCACTCGCCAAGATGCAGGAGCGCTTCAATCTCCCCCACCATCGCTTGCTGTGTGATGTCCCTACGCGCTGGAATTCTACGCTGCACATGCTAGCACGCTTTTGTGAGCAGAAGAGTGCAGTGGTCCAGTACATGACGGCGCAGTACCGAGGCGCATCCGGCCAGCTGCCAAGCTTCTGTGGATCCGATTGGGCCAACATGTTGGACCTCTGCCAAGTCCTCCAAAATTTTGAGCAATCCACATTGCTTGTGAGCAGTGACAACTCTTCAGTCAGCATTACCATACCACTGCTGTGTTTACTGAAGAGGTCAATGTTGAAAATCAAGGAAACAGCTGTCATGATGCAACTGGGGGAATCTGAAGGAGAAAACGATCAGCGTGATGGTACCAACATCAGGCCATCCGCCTCAGGGAACGCTGGCCCCAGCAGCTATGACGAAGAAGAGGAGGAGGAACAGCTGGAGTTGGAGCAGGAATTTCCTGCCACCACTGACGAGGGCCAGAGCGGTGCACGTTGGACTTCCACAATTCAGCGCGAATGGTCAGCAGAAGCAGACCAGGAGGAAGGTGACGACTATGATGCATCACAACAACTATCACAACGCTCACAAGAGGATGATGAGGATTCTGGTAGGACTCTTGCACACATGGCTCAATTCATGCTAGACTGCATTGAACGCGACCCACGCATTGTGCGCATTCTGGACAACACCAATTACTGGGTTTATACCCTTCTGGATCCACGGTACAAACACAATGTTCCAAAACTGCTTGAAGAAAGAGTCAGACAGGTCAAAATGGAAGAATACCAGCAGGCTCTTGTGGAGACTTTAGAGAGGAGATTGACATCCTCCCCCTCCTCTAGCCAGTTGTACGCCGACAGACTGACTTCCGCAAACCCAGGACGACCAGGAGGGCAGCAAACAACGCAAGCCGCAGCTAGTGCCCAAAAGGGAACGGTATCGGCAGTGTCCTTGGAGTGGGAAAATTTTCTGACACCCATGCAGCAGCAGCCCACTGAACAGGAAGCGTGCAGATCCACCTCCAACACCGATCGCCTGGAGAAGATGGTCAAGGACTACATGTCAGATGACGTAGCTGTGTCGAACAATCCATCTGCACCCTTCAACTATTGGGTATCGAAGCTAGACACCTGGCATGAACTGGCAATGTACGCAATAGAGGTGCTGGCTTGCCCGGCAGCCAGCGTTATGTCGGAACGCTGTTTCAGTGCTGCCGGAGGCATCGTCACAGATCGGCGTATCCGCCTCTCCACAGAAAATGCAGACCGTCTGACTCAAATTAAAATGAATCAATCCTGGATTGGAAATGACTACGCAACACTCCAGGACCCCAACCAAGTAACATGACCAATGAACATCTGGGATGGTGTAGCGTTACCGGTCCCTGTTTATTGAACCTCTCATCTGTATTACATTTATGACTGCATGGCGGCAAAAAGCATTGCTGCTATATCCGCACGCTTTTTGTCCTCATGCAAGGCCTGGGTTGTTGTGTCTCACAAAGCGTGGCCTTCTCCTCCTGCGCCTGCTCCTGTTCCATCACGTGTGCTGCTGCTGCTGCTGCTGGGTTAGCGTTGCCGGTCCCTGTTTATTGAACCACTTATCTTTATTACATTTATGACTGCATGGCGGTACCTCATGCAAGGCCTGGGTTGTTGTGTCTCACAAAGCGTGGCCTTCTCCTCCTGCGCCTCCTCCTGTTCCATCACGTCTGCTGCTGCTGGGTTAGCGTTGCCGCGTGGTCCCTGTTTATTGAACCACTTATCTTTATTAAATTTATGACTGCATGGCGGTACAAAGCATGCTATCCGCACGCTTCTTGTCCTCATGCAAGGCCTGGGTTGTTGTGTCTCACAAAGCGTGGCCTTCTCCTCCTGCGCCTCCTCCTGTTCCATCACGTCTGCTGCTGCTGGGTTAGCGTTGCCGCGTGGTCCCTGTTTATTGAACCACTTATCTTTATTAAATTTATGACTGCATGGCGGTACAAAGCATGCTATCCGCACGCTTCTTGTCCTCATGCAAGGCCTGGGTTGTTGTGTCTCACAAAGCGTGGCCTTCTCCTCCTGCGCCTCCTCCTGTTCCATCACGTCTGCTGCTGCTGGGTTAGCGTTGCCGCGTGGTCCCTGTTTATTGAACCACTTATCTTTATTAAATTTATGACTGCATGGCGGTACAAAGCATGCTATCCGCACGCTTCTTGTCCTCATGCAAGGCCTGGGTTGTTGTGTCTCACAAAGCGTGGCCTTCTCCTCCTGCGCCTCCTCCTGTTCCATCACGTCTGCTGCTGCTGGGTTAGCGTTGCCGCGTGGTCCCTGTTTATTGAACCACTTATCTTTATTACATTTATGACTGCATGGCGGTACCTCATGCAAGGCCTGGGTTGTGGTGTCTCACAAAGCGTGGCCTTCTCCTCCTGCGCCTGCTCCTGTTCCATCACGTGTGCTGCTGCTGCTGCTGGGTTAGCGTTGCCGGTCCCTGTTTATGGAACCTCTTATCTTTATTACATTTATGACTGCATGGCGGTACAAAGCATGCTATCCGCACGCTTCTTGTCCTCATGCAAGGCCTGGTTTGTTGTGTCTCACAAAGCGTGGCCTTCTCCTCCTGCGCCTCCTCCTGTTCCATCACGTCTGCTGCTGCTGGGTTAGCGTTGCCGCGTGGTCCCTGTTTATTGAACCACTTATCTTTATTAAATTTATGACTGCATGGCGGTACAAAGCATGCTATCCGCACGCTTCTTGTCCTCATGCAAGGCCTGGGTTGTTGTGTCTCACAAAGCGTGGCCTTCTCCTCCTGCGCCACCCTCCTCCTGTTCCATCACGTGTGCTGCTGCTGGGTTAGCGTTACCGGTCCTTTTTCCTGGAACCTCTTATATGTATTACATTTATGACTGCATGCCGACAAAAAGCATGTTACCTGTGCAAAGAAAACAGACATTTCCCGCATTTAAAAGACAGTTTTCCCTTTGAAACTTTAAAATCGATTTTCTCAAAAACTATAACCTCTTTTTGCAAAAAAAAATTTTCTTCTTGTACCCACTCCCAAGGTGCACATACCCTGTAAATTTGGGGTATGTAGCATGTAAGGAGGCTTTACAAAGCACAAAAGTTCGGGTCCCCATTGACTTCCATTATGTTCGGAGTTCGGGTCGAACACCCGAACATCGCGGCCATGTTCGGCCTGTTCGGCCCGAACCCGAACATCTAGATGTTCGCCCAACACTACTGCATACTAAATATAGAAACCTTCCAAAGCGGATTAAGCACAATGCGGTGCTTCGAGACACAATCTTGGCCTGGAGGGAGGTTAGGAAAATGTTAAAACTACTGTTTCAATTATCAAAATATATGTCCTTATGGGGCAACCCTGAATTTCCACCCGCCATTCAACATAAAGGGTTTCTGTTGTGGGAAGCGCATGGGATACCTATGCTAGGACATATATGTAATTTAAAAGAAAATAGGCTACTTACCTACCTTTGCGGGGATTAGGCAAAAATTTGGTATACCCACCACTCATTTTCTGTATCATGCTCAAATACTCTTTTTCTGCTCCTCTGTGCTAAAAGATCTTACCTCCATTTTAGAAATTACCCCGTTTGATAAATTAATAAAACCAGGCAATAAGGAAGTATCGTTTTCTATGTTGTATAAAACAATATGTTGAGTTGAGAGCGAATTTTGCAAGACAAAGATACGTCCCAAAAAATATTGGAGGGTAATGAAACTAAGACAATTAATAACATATGAGGTATAGAGGGAGTCTCATTTATTGTTATTACATAAGGCAAAATATGCATTCGACATTAGATAGAGAAATCCACCTCCCAACCCGAAGTATGTACCTCAATGTCCTAAATGTAAATATCCATATGCTAATATATATCATTGTATTCGGGAATGTCCAAGGATAGTATTGTTTTGGAACAAGGTATGTAAATTAATTAAAAGGATGTGCAAGTGGGCTGTGGACCCAGATAAGGGGGGTACCAAGAACACAAAACCAACAAACCTAGTACATATAACACTTACGGTGGCACGGAAAGTAGAGATGTCGCGAACCTCCGATTTTTGGTTCGCGAACCCCATTCGCGAACTTCCGAGGAAGGTTCGGTTTGCGCAAAAGTTTGCGAACCGCAATAGACTTCAATGGGGAGGTGAACGTGAAAAACTAGAAACACTTATGCTGGCCAGAAATGTGATGGAAAAGATGTTTCAAGGGGTCTAACACCTGGAGGGGGCCTTGGAGGAGTGGGATACATGCCCAAAGTCCCGGGGAAAAAATCTGGATTTGACGCAAGCAGCGTTTTAAGGGCAGAAATCACATTGCATGCTAAATTAGAGGACTAAAGTGCTTTAAAACATCTTGCATGTGTATACATCAATCAGGGAGTGTAATTAGTGTACTGCTTCACACTGACAGACCAAACTCACTGTGTAACGCACCGCAAACAGCTGTTTGTGTAGTGACGGCCGTGGTGGACTGGTGCACACCATGGCAAGGATTGCTCTTCCTCACTCAGTGATGTCTGGTTAGGTAATGTCTGTCTGCCTTATCAACTTTCGATGGTTCTTTCTTTACCATTGTTAAAGCTTACATCTATTTTTTTTACATTACATTTTTTACTTGCTGTTCAGTACCTGCAACGAGAGTCTATTATGGAAGTCTGCCATTGTGACCAAGGGTAATGGCCGGGGAATCGTTCCTGGTGTGATTCCGGTCCGGAGTTGTAGCCTAACAAACGGCTACCACCACACATCCAGACAAGGAGGGCAGCAGGCATGCCCGCCCCGAGGTAGTGACCAAAAATAACAATACAGGACTCAGGAGGACTTTTGAGGCCCTAATGTAATGAATCAACTTTAAATCCTTTAACGAGAATGCAGTGAAAGGTATGCAGTGACTGCAAACAGCCATTTGTGTAGTGATGGCCGTGCTGGACTGGTGCACACCATGGCGAGATGATGGTGGCTTTACAGCCCATATGGTCGCCTGGCTGATGTAGCTGAATGACAGAACAGTGACTGTCCAGCTGATCAAATTTGGTCTGACCACAATGAAGCAGCAACCTTATTATCTTTGGTGTGCCACCCCCACCCGAGACACTCATATAGCCGACAGTCATTGCTTCATTGTGATACGCAAGCTCCTTCACCGCGGCAAGGTAATGATCACGAAGGGGGGAGGGCACATGTACATGCCTTTTGTTTTTTTGTTGCAGCCGCCTGCAGTGCAGCCAGAAAAATTAGGCAGGCAAGTACACACACCAGAAAAATTAGTATAGCTGCTAGCAGCGGCCTTAAAAAAAAAAAAAAAAAAATTCAGGAATCCGCCTAGAGTCCTGGACCCTGTTGGTGGTGGCGAAGAAGGCAGTGAAGTGGGCTGCAGGCAGAGATGCTGTGTGTGGGGACTGACTTAGTCTTCAGTCAGGCAGTAGCCCTCAGGGATCCATGCCTCATTCATTTTGATACAGATGAGGTACTGAACACTTTTGTGACTTAAGCGACTTCTCTTCTCAGCGACAATGCCTCCAGCTGCACTGAAGGTCCTTTCTGACAGGACGCTTGAGAAGTTGGATGGCAAATTGGGACAGCTCTGGCCACAGGTCCCACAGGTCAAGCCTGCGCACCCAGTAGACCAAGGGTTCATCGTCGCTGCTCGCAGTGTCTACATCCACAGTTAAGGCCAGGTAGTCGGGTACCTGCCATTCCAGGCGTTGGTGGAGGGTGGATCCGGAAGGGCTACGGTGAGGCGTTGGACTAAAGGATGTCCGCATGTCCGACATCACCCCGAGATTGCTGGAGCGTCCTGTCCTTGCCTGCGTGGACTTGGGAGGAGGAGGATTACTGCCAGTGGTACCTTTATTGTGTTGTACTGTCACATCACCCTTAAACGCATTGTAAAGCATCATTGCCAGCTTGTTCTGCAAGTGCTGCATCCTTTCCGCCTTCTGTTGAGCTGGTAATAGGTCTGCCACTTTGTGCCTGTACCGAGGGTCTAGTAGCGTGGCCACCCAGTACAGGTCATCCCCCTTGAGTTTTTTGATACGGGGGTCCCTCAACAGGCTGGATAACATGAAAGAGGCCATCTGCACAAATTTGGATCCAGACGTACTCTCCATCTCCTCTTGCTTTTCCTAAATGACGTCACACAACGCCTCTTCCTCCCCCTGCCACGAACAATACCACAGGAACATGGAGCAGCACAAGCCCCCTCTGATGGCTCCTGCGGTTGTTCTTCTGCCGCCGCCTCTTCCTCCTCCACAGAAACACATTCCTCATCCTCATCTGAGTCTGACTCCTCTTCTTCCCAACACGACTCCTCTTCTTCCTCCTCCTCCCCCCTCTGTGCTGATGCAGGTGTCGAGTAAACATCTGGTTCGGATGAAAATCGCTCCCATGACTTCTCCGGCCATAACTGTTCCTGTTCATGCTCCTCCACAGCTTCATCCACCACTCTACGCATGGCACGCTCCAGGAAGTAAGCGTAGGGGATCAAGTCGCTGATGGTGCCTTCAGCGCGACTCACCAGGTTGGTCACCTCCTCAAACGACTGCATGATCCTGCATGCATTTCGCATCAGTGTCCAGTTCAGTGGCCAGAACATCCCCATGTGTGTCCTTCTACTGTAATTGTACAGGTACTGGGTGACGGCTTTCTCCTGGTCTAGCAGGCGAGAGAACATGAGCAGGGTGGAATTCCAGCGAGTCAGACTATTGCAAATAAGGCGTCTCACAGACAAGTTGTTTCTCCGCTGAATGTCCGCAAAGCGTGCCATGGCCGTGTGAGACCGCCTGAAATGCCCACACAACTTCCTGGCCTGCTTCAGGATGTCCTCTAAGCCTGGGTACTTGGACACAAATCTTTGCATGACCAGATTCAGCACATGTGCCATGCAGGGTACATGTGTCAGGAGATTGCCGCCATTGTCACACACCACGTTGCTGATCTCCAGCTGGTGTGGGGTCAGCCATTGCTCCACCTCTTTGTTAAGAACAGCCAGGAGAGCTGGTCCAGTGTGACTCTCCGCTTTGAGGCAAGACGTCTAAAATGGCGTGACACCGTCGTACCTGGCATGCAGCGTAGGCTCTGGGAAGATGGGGCTGTGTAGCTGGAGAGGAGGAGATGGCAGCACCACTAGAGTTGAACTGTCACTCAGCCAATGAGGAGGAGGAGGATGACAACGAAGAGGATGTAGCAGGAGGAGAAGGAGAGGAGGTGGCAGGAGGCCTGCCTGCAAGCCGTGGAGGTGTCACAAGTTGGTATGCTGCGCAGCCACGTACTCCCTGTATGCCATCGGTCACCAGGCTGACCCAATGGGCTGTGTACATAATGTAGCGGCCCTGCCCGTGCTTGGCAGACCAGGCATCAATGGTCAGGTGGACCCTTGACCCAACGCTCTTTGCAAGAGATGACACCACTTGCCTCTTAACTGCATGGTACAGTTTGGGTATGGCCTTTCGTGAAAAATAATTGTGGCCTGGTATCTTCCACTGCGGTGTCCCAATGGCCACAAATTTACGGAAAGCCTCTGACTCCACCAGCTTGTATGGTAATAGCTGGTGAGCTAATAGTTCCGCTACGCCAGTTGTCAGATGCCGGGCAAGATGGTGACTGGCAGAAATTGGCTTCTTACTCTCAAAGACTTCCTTCACTGACACCTGGCTACTGCTGTGGGCAGAGGAGAAGGAACCGCTCAAGGGCAGAGGCGGTGTGGAGGAGGGTGGCTGTGAAGGTGCAAGGGAGAAAGCGGCTGAAGATTCTGCACCTGAAGGAGGAAGAGGATAAGGAGGGTGGCTTGTCTTTTGGGTGCTGCTTTTCCTCAGGTGTTCTTCCCATTGCTGTTTGTGCCTTTTCTCCAGGTGCCTTCTTAAGGCACTTGTCCCTACTTGAGTGTTGGCCTTTCCACTGCTCAATTTTTGGAGGCAGAGAGAACATATGGCTTTGCTCCGATCTGAGGTACACACGTTAAAAAACTTCCAAACCGCTGAGCCCCCCTGGGGTGATGGCACTATGGTGGCATCAGCAGCTGACCTTGAAGGGCATGTTGGCTGGCTGTCCATAGCTGGCGATACATGGCACCGGACACTGCCCCCAGCTGTTTCTGAGGACGAGCTCCCTCTGCTTCTTTCATGGACTCGTCTCCTCCTACTCCTCTCTGGCTCCCCCTCTGAACTGTCCCCCTGGTCATATGCTCTATTGGGAACATACGTGGCACCTGTATAATCGTCATCATAATCCTCCTGCCCAGCTTTGCTTTCCTCAGACACCTCCACAACTGCACCAACATCAGGTGCTTCATCATCCCCCTCCTAACACGTTATGTCCATACTATCACCATCTAACTCAGACGTATGAGGTGTTGTAACTTGCTTAGCTCCTTTATCTTGTTGTAGCATTATTGGCTGTGAATCAGTGATTTCCACACCAAATAACTCCTGCGAAGTGTCAAATGCAGCGGATGTGGTGCTTGTAGTAGCGCTGGTGGCTGCGGGAGATGAGGTGTTCTGTGTTAAATACTCAAGCATGTCCTCACAATTTTGGGAAGTGATGGCACGTGTCTTCTTCTGAGCACTGTACTTTGGGCCAGGTCCGCACAAAATCACAGCAACACCACCTCGCACAGACTAGTGTTGGGCGAACAGTGTTCGCCACTGTTCGGGTTCTGCAGAACATCACCCTGTTCGGGTGATGTTCGAGTTCGGCCGAACACCTGACGGTGCTCGGCCAAACCGTTCGGCCACATGGCCGAACTAAGAGCGCATGGCCGAACGTTCCCTGAACGTTCGGCTAGCGCTCTGATTGGCCGAACGGTCACGTGGTTCGGGTAAATAAATACCCGAACCACGTCATATCTCCGCCATTTCTCTGTGGGTTTAGCTTTGGGTAGGCAGGCAGGGTAGTTCGCTCTCCAGCCACGCTAGCCAGGGTCCCCCCCAGTCATTGTGTGTCGCTGCTGGGAACAGTAGTACACCGCTCGCTCAGCCACACTATATATATAGCATTGTTTACTGCCACTGTGTACCTCGCTCAGCCACGCTATATATAGCATTGTGTTTTCTGACACTCTGTGTACACGGCTTAGCCTGGCTATATAGCATTGTGTGTACTGCCGCACTGTGCACCTCGCTCAGCCACGCTATATATAGCATTGTGTTTTCTGACACTCTGTGTACACGGCTTAGCCTGACTATATAGCATTGTGTGTACTGCCACTGTGCACCTCGCTCAGCCACGCTATATATAGCATTGTGTTTTCTGACACTCTGTGTACACGGCTTAGCCTGACTATATAGCATTGTGTGTACTGCCACTGTGCACCTCGCTCAGCCACGCTATATATAGCATTGTGTTTACTGCCACTCTGTGTACACCGCTCAGCCAGACTATATACCATTGATTACTGACACTCTGTGTACACCGCTCAGCCAGACTATATACCATTGTTTACTGACACTCTGTGTACACCGCTCAGCCAGACTATATACCATTGTTTACTGACACTCTGTGTACACCGCTCAGCCAGACTATATACCATTGTTTACTGACACTCTGTGTACACCGCTCAGCCAGACTATATACCATTGTTTACTGACACTCTGTGTACACCGCTCAGCCAGACTATATACCATTGTTTACTGACATTCTGTGTACACCGCTCAGCCAGACTATATACCATTGTTTACTGACATTCTGTGTACACCGCTCAGCCAGACTATATACCATTGTTTACTGACACTCTGTGTACACCGCTCAGCCAGACTATATACCATTGTTTACTGACACTCTGTGTACACCGCTCAGCCAGACTATATACCATTGTTTACTGACACTCTGTGTACACCGCTCAGCCAGACTATATACCATTGTTTACTGACACTCTGTGTACACCGCTCAGCCAGACTATATACCATTGTTTACTGACACTCTGTGTACACCGCTCAGCCAGACTATATTGCATTGTTTACTGACACTCTGTGTACACCGCTCAGCCAGAATATATACCATTGTTTACTGACACTCTGTGTACACCGCTCAGCCAGACTATATACCATTGTTTACTGACACTCTGTGTACACCGCTCAGCCAGACTATATACCATTGTTTACTGACACTCTGTGTACACTGCTCAGCCAGACTATATACCATTGTTTACTGCCACTCTGATTCTGCTGGGAACAGTAGTACACCGCTCGCTCAGCCAGACTATATAGCATTGTGTTTACAGCCACTCTGTGTACACCGCTCAGCCACACTATATAGCATTGCGTACTCTGCCAGTCAGTGTGTATATTGCTGGGATCAGTAATACTCCACTCACCGTCAACCACTATATGAGCTCAACATGAGTTCCCCAGAGACCTCCGCTGTGAGCAGCACTCCCAACAACAGCAACAGCCAACGCCCCACGCAAGCTATAACATCCACCCCAGCAGCCAGTGGTCAGCAGCAGCCCTCCCCGGAGGAGAACGTTGTGTCCATCGGTCCGTCGCCAGAGCGATTAATGAGGGCTGCCATTGAGGAGATGATGGGGCCTGATGTGGAGGAGGAGGTCTGGCTCAGGCCAGCATCCCAAGTTAATGTTGAGGACGATAAGGGGTCTGTGTCTGGGGATGTTGGGGTGGCAGAGGTGGTGGGTGGGTCAGACTCAGGAGAAGAGTTGTATGATGAGGATGATGATCGGGACCATCTGTATGTGCCTCAGAGTCTGACCCCGGAAAACATGTTGTATCGTGTGTTTAGGTACTAAAATCTGCGTTCCCTCCCAGTAGTGTTGGGCGAACAGTGTTTGCCACTGTTCGGGTTCTGCAGAACATCACCCTGTTCGGGGTGACTATATAGCAGACTATATAGCATTGTGTTTAATGCCACTCTGTGTACACGGCTCAGCCACACTATATAGCATTGTGTTTACTTCCACTCTGTGTCTGCTGGGAACAGTAGTACACCGCTCACCCGCCACTGTATAGCATTGTGCTCTGTGTCGCTGCTGACAATAGTGGTACACCGCTCACCCACCACTGTATAGCATTTCTGTAATGCCACTGTACTGCTGCCAGTCAGCGTGTACTTTAAGGATAAGTGAAATGAGGAAGAAATCCAGTGAAAGAGGGAGGGGCAAGGGAAGAGGTGTTTCCCCTGACGGTTCACGTACAGGCCACAGGGAGCACCCAAGAAAACCCACTCAATACCGCCCATGTTGTCCAGGACAACAACCCTCACAGATCCAAAAGAACAGGACCAGATAATTACTTGGATGACCTCTCAAGCGTCCAGCAGTGGGTTAAGCAGCACCAGCACATCACGCACGAGGTCCGAGTCCTCAGCCAGTTACAAGGAGCCAGTGGGCACAAAGCTGACACAACCGGCAGCGACACCACGCACACAACTGCCAGATAACCAGACAACGTTGGAGTGAGCTGTGCAGAGGTTGTTCTGGGGAGCTCTACTCCACGGCGGCGGCCCCCCACAATGACATATGACGAGTTTGAGGAGATGGAAGAGGAGGGTATGGACAATGTGGACATAGACCCAGATTTTGTTTGTGAACGAGAACATCGCCGTCGTAGCAGCAGCACAGATGAGTCTGTTGAGGAACCCACTGCTGCACGAGTTCGCCTTGTGCCACAAGGTAGGCGGCGCGCAATTTCAGGCACCGCAAGCATGGAAGTTCAAGTGAGAGGCAAAAGAGGCGCAAACAGAAATCGCCAGCAAGGCAGGTGCTCCAAAGTCTGGGCTTTCTTTGAAGACTGCACTGAGGATGTTACCATGGCGATTTGCAAGGTGTGCGAGACCCGCCTGAGCAGGGGGAAAAGTATTAACAACCTCTCCACCACCAGCATGAGCCGCCACATTCTATCCAAACATCCCACTCTGTGGGCAAACGCGGCAGGACAGGGTACCACCAGCAACACTGCCTCCCTTGGGTTCACCAGACTCACCACCAGACCCGCCTCAGCAGCAGCAGTAGCCCAGCCATTGCGTGGTTCACAACATTCACAAACATCAGACGATGCTGACACTGTCACTTTCCCGACTAGTGCTCTTGAGGTCTCCCAGTGTTCATCAAACACAACAACCAACAGCCCTTCGGTGTGCAGCCCTACGGTTGAGTTGTCTGTCTCTGAGATGTTTGAGCGCAAGAGGAAATTGCCAGCAAATGACCCCCGGGCCGTGGCAGTAACAGCCAGCCAGCATAGCCAAGGTTCTGGCCTGCGAAATGCTGCCATATCGAGTGGTGGAGACAAACAGCTTCAAGGGCATGATGTCAGTGGCCATCCCACGTTACGTGGTTCCCAGCCGCTACCACTTTGCGCGCTCTGCAGTGCCTGAGTTGCATGAGCACGTGGTCAGCTAAATAACCTGAAGCTTGAAGAATGCCGTTGCCTGCAAGGTTCACCTCACCACTGACACCTGGACGAGTGCGTTCGGCCAGGGTCGATACATCTCCCTTACCGCGCACTGGGTGAACCTTGTGGAGCCTGGCAGCGATTCCTCACCTGCTACGGCGCGGGTGTTGCCCACGCCGCAAACAGCTGCACCGCCGTCCCTCCCACTGGATAACAACAGCAGCACCTACCTCTCTGACTCCTTCTCCTCCAACGCATCTCAAAGCTGTACCTCATCCGGAAACGCTAACCCAGCACCAGCAGCAGTAGGATCGTGGAAGCAGTGCAGCACAGCTGTTGGCATGCGTCAGCAAGCGTTGCTGAAGCTGATCTGCCTTGGGGATAAGCAGCACACAGGGGAGGAAATTTGGAGGGGAATAAAGGAACAGACGGATTTGTGGCTGGCACTGCTGGACCTGAAAAGAGGTGCTGGCTTGCCCGGCAGCCAGCGTTATGTCGGAACGCTGTTTCAGTGCTGCTGGAGGCATCGTCACAGATCGGCGTATCCGCCTCTCCACAGAAAATGCAGACCGTCTGACTCAAATTAAAATGAATCAATCCTGGATTGGAAACGACTACGCAACACTCCAGGACCCCAACCAAGTAACATGACCAATGAACATCTGGGATGGTTTAGCGTTTCCGGTCCCTGTTTATTGAACCTCTCATCTGTATTACATTTATGACTGCATGGCGGCAAAAAGCATTGCTGCTATATCCGCACGCTTTTTGTCCTCATGCAAGGCCTGGGTTGTTGTGTCTCAAAAAGCATGGCCTTCTTTTCCTCCTGTGCCTGCTCCTGTTCCATCACGTGTGCTGCTGCTGCTGGGTTAGCGTTGCCGCCCGGTCCCTGTTTATTGAACCTCTTATCTTTATTACATTTATGACTGCATGCATGGCGGTAAAAAGCATGCTATCCGCACGCTTTTTGTCCTCATGCAAGGCCTGGGTTGTTGTGTCTCACAAAGCGTGGCCTTCTCCTCCTGCGCCTCCTCCTGTTCCATCACGTGTGCTGCTGCTGCTGGGTTAGCGTTGCCGGTCCCTGTTTATGGAACCTCTTATCTTTATTACATTTATGACTGCATGGCGGTACAAAGCATGCTATCCGCACGCTTCTTGTCCTCATGCAAGGCCTGGGTTGTTGTGTCTCACAAAGCGTGGCCTTCTCCTCCTGCGCCTCCTCCTGTTCCATCACGTGTGCTGTGCTGCTGCTGGGTTAGCGTTGCCGGTCCCTGTTTATGGAACCTCTTATCTTTATTACATTTATGACTGCATGCTTGGTGGTAAAAAGCATGCTATCCGCACGCTTTTTGTCCTCATGCAAGGCCTGGGTTGTTGTGTCTCACAAAGCGTGGCCTACTCCTCCTGCGCCTCCTCCTGTTCCATCACGTGTGCTGCTGCTGCTGCTGCTGGGTTTGCGTTGCCGGTCCCTGTTTATGGAACCTCTTATCTTTATTACATTTATGACTGCATGGCGGTACAAAGCATGCTATCCGCACGCTTCTTGTCCTCATGCAAGGCCTGGGTTGTTGTGTCTCACAAAGCGTGGCCTTCTCCTCCTGCGCCTCCTCCTGTTCCATCACGTGTGCTGCTGCTGCTGCTGGGTTAGCGTTGCCGGTCCCTGTTTATGGAACCTCTTATCTTTATTACATTTATGACTGCATGCATGGCGGTAAAAAGCATGCTATCCGCACGCTTTTTGTCCTCATGCAAGGCCTGGGTTGTTGTGTCTCACAAAGCGTGGCCTACTCCTCCTGCGCCTCCTCCTGTTCCATCACGTGTGCTGCTGCTGCTGCTGCTGGGTTAGCGTTGCCGGTCCCTGTTTATGGAACCTCTTATCTTTATTACATTTATGACTGCATGGCGGTACAAAGCATGCTATCCGCACGCTTCTTGTCCTCATGCAAGGCCTGGGTTGTTGTGTCTCACAAAGCGTGGCCTTCTCCTCCTGCGCCTCCTCCTGTTCCATCACGTGTGCTGCTGCTGCTGCTGCTGCTGGGTTAGCGTTGCCGGTCCCTGTTTATGGAACCTCTTATCTTTATTACATTTATGACTGCATGCATGGCGGTAAAAAGCATGCTATCCACACGCTTTTTGTCCTCATGCAAGGCCTGGGTTGTTGTGTCTCACAAAGCGTGGCCTTCTCCTCCTGCGCCTCCTCCTGTTCCATCATGTGTGCTGCTGCTGCTGCTGCTGGGTTAGCGTTGCCGGTCCCTGTTTATGGAACCTCTTATCTTTATTACATTTATGACTGCATGGCGGTACAAAGCATGCTATCCGCACGCTTCTTGTCCTCATGCAAGGCCTGGGTTGTTGTGTCTCACAAAGCGTGGCCTTCTCCTCCTGCGCCTCCTCCTGTTCCATCACGTCTGCTGCTGCTGGGTTAGCGTTGCCACGTGGTCCCTGTTTACTGAACCACTTATCTTTATTACATTTATGACTGCATGGCGGTACAAAGCATGCTATCCGCATGCTTCTTGTCCTCATGCAAGGCCTGGGTTGTTGTGTCTCACAAAGCGTGGCCTTCTCCTCCTGCGCCTCCTCCTGTTCCATCATGCCTGCTGCTGCTGGGTTAGCGTTGCCGTGTGGTCCCTGTTTATTGAACCACTTATCTTTATTACATTTATGACTGCATGGCGGTACAAAGCATGCTATCCGCACGCTTCTTGTCCTCATGCAAGGCCTGGGTTGTTGTGTCTCAAAGCGTGGCCTTCTCCTCCTGCGCCGCCCTCCTCCTGTTCCATCACGTGTGCTGCTGCTGGGTTAGCGTTACCGGTCCCTTTTCCTGGAACCTCTTATATGTATTACATTTATGACTGCATGCCGACAAAAAGCATGTTACCTGTGCAAAGAAAACAGACATTTCCCGCATTTAAAATACAGTTTTCCCTTTGAAACTTTAAAATCAATTTTCTCAAAAACTATAAGCTCTTTTTGCTAAATTTTTTTCCTCTTGTACCCACTCCCAAGGTGCACATACCCTGTAAATTTGGGGTATGTAGCATGTAAGGAGGCTTTACAAAGCACAAAAGTTCGGGTCCCCATTGACTTCCATTATGTTCGGAGTTCGGGTCGAACACCCGAACATCGCGGCCATGTTCGGCCTGTTCGGCCCGAACCCGAACATCTAGATGTTCGCCCAACACTAGCACAGACCTGTCGGTGCCAGGTGGCCTTCCTCTGGGTCTGCCTCTACCTTTTCCTCTACCTGGTTTGTCCATCTCGGGGGGATGCTAGGTATATGCAGTGAGGTGGGTTCACTGAACACAAAGGTAGTTAGATGCAGTGAGGTGAGTTCACTGAACACAAAGGTAGTTAGATGCAGTGAGGTGAGTTCACTCAACACAACAGCTAGGTATATGCAGTGAGGTGGGTTCACTGAACACTAAAGGTAGTTAGATGCAGTGAGGTGAGTTCACTGAACACAACAGCAAGGTATACGCAGTGAGGTAAGTTCACTGAACACAAAGGTAGTTAGATGCAGGGAGGTGGGTTCACTCAACACAAAGGTAGTTGCAGTGAGGTGGGTTCACTCAACACAACAGCTAGGTATATGCAGTGAGGTGAGTTCACTGAACACAAAGGTAGTTAGATGCAGTGAGGTGGGTTCACCCAACACAACAGCTAGGTATATGCCATGAGGTAGGTTCACTGAACACTAAAGATAGTTAGATGCAGTGAGGTGGGTTCACTCAACACAAAGGTAGTTAGATGCAGTGAGGTGGGTTCACTCAACACAACAGCTAGGTATATGCAGTGAGGTGGGTTCACTGAACACTAAAGGTAGTTAGATGCAGTGAGGTGGGTTCACTGAACATTAAAGGTAGTTAGATGCATTTAGGTGGGTTCACTCAACACAATAGGTAGTTATATGCAGTGAGGTGGGTTCACTCAACACAAAGGTAGTTAGATGCAGTGAGGTGGGTTCACCCAACACAACAGCTAGGTATATGCCATGAGGTAGGTTCACTGAACACTAAAGATAGTTAGATGCAGTGAGGTGGGTTCACTCAACACAACAGCTAGGTATATGCAGTGAGGTGAGTTCACTGAACACAAAGGTAATTAGATGCAGTGAGTAGAGATGGGCCGAACGGTTCGCCTGCGAACGGTTCCACGCGAACTTCGGTGGTTCGCGTTCGCGTCCCGCAGGCGAACCTTTGCGGAAGTTCGGTTCGCCCCATAATGCACATGGAGGATCAACTTTGACCCTCTACATCACAGTCAGCAGGCCCAGTGTAGCCAATTAGGCTACACTAGCCCCTGGAGCCCCACCCCCCCTTATATAAGGCAGGCAGCGGCGGCCATTACGGTCACCCGTGTGCTGCCTGCGTTAGTGAGAGTAGGGCGAGCTGCTGCAGACTGTCTCTCAGGGAAAGATTAGTTAGGCTTAACTTGTTCCTGTCTGGCTGCATACCTGTTCTGTGAACCCACCACTGCATACCTGTGCTGTGAACCCACCACTGCATACCTGTGCTGTGAACCCACCACTGCATACCTGTGCTGTGAACCTACCACTGCATACCTGTGCTGTGAACCCACCACTGCATACCTGTTCAATGAACCCACCACTGCATACCTGTGCTGTGAACCCACCACTGCATACCTGTTCAGTGAACCTGCCACTGCATACCTGTTCTGTTCAGTGGACCCGCCACTGTATACCTGTTCATTGAACCCACCACTGCATACCTGTGCTGTGAACCCACCACTGCATACCTGTTCTGTGAACCCACCACTGCATACCTGTGCTGTGAACCCACCACTGCATACCTGTTCAGTGAACCTGCCACTGCATACCTGTTCTGTTCAGTGGACCCGCCACTGTATACCTGTTCATTGAACCCACCACTGCATACCTGTGCTGTGAACCCACCACTGCATACCTGTTCTGTGAACCCACCACTGCATACCTGTTCTGTGAACCCACCACTGCATACCTGTTCAGTGAACCTGCCACTGCATACCTGTTCTGTTCAGTGGACCCGCCACTGTATACCTGTTCATTGAACCCACCACTGCATACCTGTGCTGTGAACCCACCACTGCATACCTGTTCTGTGAACCCACCACTGCATACCTGTGCTGTGAACCCACCACTGCATACCTGTTCAGTGAACCTGCCACTGCATACCTGTTCTGTTTAGTGGACCCGCCACTGTATACCTGTTCATTGAACCCACCACTGCATACCTGTGCTGTGAACCCACCACTGCATACCTGTTCTGTGAACCCACCACTGCATACCTGTTCAGTGAACCTGCCACTGCATACCTGTTCTGTTCAGTGGACCCGCCACTGTATACCTGTTCATTGAACCCACCACTGCATACCTGTGCTGTGAACCCACCACTGCATACCTGTTCTGTGAACCCACCACTGCATACCTGTGCTGTGAACCCACCACTGCATACCTGTTCAGTGAACCTGCCACTGCAATCCTGTTCTGTTCAGTGGACCCGCCACTGTATACCTGTTCATTGAACCCACCACTGCATACCTGTGCTGTGAACCCACCACTGCATACCTGTTCTGTGAACCCACCACTGCATACCTGTTCAGTAAACCCGCCACTGCATACCTGTTCTGTTCAGTGGACCCGCCACTGTATACCTGTTCAGTGAACCCGCCACTGCATACCTGTTCTGTTCAGTGGACCCGCCACTGTATACCTGTTCAGTGAACCCGCCACTGCATACCTGTTCTGTTCAGTGGACCCGCCACTGTATACCTGTTCAGTGAACCCGCCACTGCATACCTGTTCTGTTCAGTGGACCCGCCACTGTATACCTGTTCAGTGAACCCGCTACTGCATACCTGTTGTGTTCAGTGAACCCGCCACTGCATACCTGTTGTGTTCAGTGAACCTGCCACTGCATACCTGTTCTGTGAACCCGCCACTGTATACCTGTTCTGTTTAGTGAACCCGCCACTGTATACCTGTTCTGTTTAGTGAACCCGCCACTGCATACCTGTTCTGTTCAGTGGACCCGCCACTGTATACCTGTTCTGTTTAGTGAACCCGCCACTGCATACCTGTTGTGTTCAGTGAACCTGCCACTGCATACCTGTTCTGTGAACCCGCCACTGTATACCTGTTCTGTTCAGTGAACCCACCGCATCAGTGCGCATACCTGTGCAGTTAAGTGAACCCACCTACCTACGTGAGTGCATGCAGTGTGATATACCACTCCGTGCATACCCGATATGGACAAAACAGGTAGAGGAAGAGGTAGTGCCAGAGCCAGAGGAAGGCCACCCAGCAGGTCTGCGCGAGGTCGTGTAAATGTAATTTCGTGTGGACCTGGCCCACAGTACAGTGCTCGGAAGAAGGCACGTCCCATCACCTCCCAAGATTGGCAGGACGTGGTTGAGTATTTAGCGACACAGAACACCTCATCTTGCTCAGCCACCAGCGCTACTACTAGCACCACTTCCGCTGCATTTGACACTTCGCAAGAATTATTTAGTGGTGAAATCACTGATGCACAGCCATTGTTGTTACAGCCAGATGAATTTTCACCAGCTCATATGTCTGAGTTACGCGGCAACACTATGGATGTAACGTGTCAGGAGGATGAAGGACCTACTGATGGTGCAAGTTTGGATTTGTCTGAGGCAAGCGAAGCTGGGCAGGATGACTACGATGATGACGGTAATAGGGATCCTCTGTATGTTCCCAATAGAGGAGATGAAGAGGGGGACAGTTCAGAGGGGGAGTCAGAGAGTAGTAGGAGGAGAGAAGTTGCTGAAAGAAGCTGGGGTAGCTCTTCGTCAGAGACAGCTGGTGGCAGAGTCCGGCACCATGTATCGCCACCTATGTACAGCCAGCCAACTTGCCCTTCAGCATCAGCTGCTGAGGTCCCCATAGTGCCCACATCCCAGGGTGGCTCAGCGGTGTAGAAATTTTTTAATGTGTGTGCCTCAGATCGGACCAAAGCCATCTGTTCGCTCTGCCAACAAAAATTGAGCCGTGGAAAGGCCAACACTCACGTAGGGACAAGTGCCTTACGAAGGCACCTGGAGAAAAGGCACAAACAGCAATGGGATGGCCACCTGAGTAAAAGCAGCAGCAGCACACAAAAGCAAAGCCACCCTCCTTCTCCTCTTCCTCCTCCATCAGGTGCATTATCTGCTTCTGCCGCTTTCTCCCTTCCACCTTCACAGGCACCCTCCTCCACTCCGCCTCTGCCCTTGAGCGGTTCCTGCTCCTCTGCCCACAGCAGCAGTCAGGTGTCCGTGAAGGAAATGTTTGAGCGGAAGAAGCCAATTTCGGCCAGTCACCCCCGTGCCCGGCGTCTGACAGCTGGCGTGGCGGAACTGTTAGCTCGGCAGCTGTTACCATACCGGCTGGTGGACTCTGAGGCCTTCCGTAAATTTGTGGCCATCGGAACACCGCAGTGGAGGATGCCAGGCCGCACTTATTTTTCGAGAAAGGCCATGCCCCAACTGCACCGTGAAGTTGAGAGGCAAGTGGTGTCATCTCTTGCGAAGAGCGTTGGGTCAAGGGTACACCTGACCACGGATGCCTGGTCTGCCAAGCACGGGCAGGGCCGCTACATTACCTACACAGCCCATTGGGTGAACCTGGTGGTGAACGATGGCAAGCAGAAAGCGGCGGACCAAATTGTGACACCTCCACGGCTTGCAGGCAGGCCTCCTGCCACCTCCTCTCCTCCTGCTACATGCTCTTCGCTGTCCTCCTCCTTCTTGGCTGAGTGGCAGTTCTCCTCTCCAGCTACACAGCCCCAGCTCCGCAGGGCCTATGCTGCATGCCAGGTACGACGGTGTCACGCCATCTTAGACATGGCTTGTCTCAAAGCGGAGAGTCACACTGGAGCAGCTCTCCTGGCTGCTCTTAAGAAACAGGTGGATGAGTGGCTGACCCCGCACCACCTGGAGATAGGCAACGTGGTGTGCGACAACGGCAGTAATCTGCTTGCCGCTTTGCATATGGGGAAGCTGACACACATACCCTGCATGGCACATGTCATGAATCTAGTGGTTCAAAGATTTGTGGCAAAGTACCCTGGCTTAGCGAATGTCCTGAAGCAGGCCAGGAAGTTCTGTGGGCATTTGAGGCGGTCTTACACAGCCATGGCACGCTTTGCGGAAATTCAGCGCAAAAACAACATGCCGGTGAGACGCCTCATTTGCGATAGCCCGACTCGCTGGAACTCGACCCTGCTCATGTTCTCCCGCCTGCTAGAACAGAAGAAAGCCGTGACCCACTACCTCTACAACTACAGTAGAATGAAACAGTCTGGGAAGATGGGGATGTTCTGGCCCGACAACTGGACACTGATGGAAAATGCATGCAGGCTCATGCGGCCGTTTGAGGAGGTGACCAACCTGGTGAGCCGCAGTGAGGGCACCATCAGCGACTTAATTCCCTACGCTTACTTCTTGGAGCGTGCTGTGCGTAGAGTGGCGGATGAAGCTGTGAATGAGCGTGACCAGGAACCGTTACGGCAGGAACAGGCATGGGACCAATTTTCATCAGACCCAGCTGTTTCCTCAACACCTGCGGCAGCACAGAGGGGGGAGGAGGAGGAAGAAGAGAAGTCGTGTGCAGAAGACGAGTCAGACTCAGAGGATGATGAGCAAGGTGTTTCTTTGGGGGAGGAGGAGGAGGAGGAGGGGACAGCGGCAGGAGAACAACCTCAACAGGCATCGCAAGGGGCTTGTGCTGCTCAACCTTCCCGTGGTATTGTTCGCGGCTGGGGGGAGGAGGTTGACTTACCTGACGTCACTGAGGAAGAGCAAGAGGAGATGGAGGGTACTGGATCCGACTTTGTGCAGATGTCGTCTTTTATGCTGTCCTGCCTGTTGAGGGACCCCCGTATAAAAAACCTCAAGGGGAATGAGCTGTACTGGGTGGCCACACTACTAGACCCTCGGTACAGGCACAAAGTGGCGGACCTGTTACCAACTCACCGGAAGGTGGAAATGATGCAGCACATGCAGAACCAGCTGTCAACTATGCTTTACAATGCCTTTAAGGGTGATGTGACGGCACAATGCCAGCAAGGTACCACTGCCACTAATCCTCCTCCCGTGTCCACGCAGTCAAAGACAGGACGCTCCAGCGATCTCATGGTGATGTCGGACATGCGGACGTTCTTTAGTCCAACGCCTCGCCGTAGCCCTTCCGGATCCACCCTCCACTAATGCCTGGAACGGCAGGTAGCTGACTACCTGGCCTTAAGTGTGGATCTAGACACTGCTGTGAACAGCGATGAGGAACCCTTGAACTACTGGGTGCGCAGGCTTGACCTGTGGCCAGAGCTGTCCCAATTTGCCATCCAACTTCTCTCCTGTCCTGCCGCAAGCGTCCTGTCAGAAAGGACCTTCAGCGCAGCTGGAGGCATTGTCACAGAGAAGAGAAGTCGCCTAAGTCACAAAAGTGTTAAGTACCTCACCTTTATCAAAATGAATGAGGCATGGATCCCGGAGGGCTGCTGCCCGCCCCAAGACTAAGTCAGTCCCCGCACTCACAGCATCTCTGCCTGCACGCCGTGTGACTGGCTGCCTGGCCTGCCCCAAGAAGACTAAGTCGCTCCCAGTCCCTCCACACAGCATGTCTGCCTGCAGGAAGCTTGACTACCTTCTCCGCCACCACCAAC
This sequence comes from Hyperolius riggenbachi, assembly GCF_040937935.1. Taxonomy (NCBI): domain Eukaryota; kingdom Metazoa; phylum Chordata; class Amphibia; order Anura; family Hyperoliidae; genus Hyperolius; species Hyperolius riggenbachi. The sequence goes on from NC_090648.1 coordinate 21,366,583, forward strand.
AGGGTCTGGGACTCCAGGCGGATTGCTGAATTTTTTAGGCCGCTGCTAGCAGCGGCCGCTGTAATAATTTTTCTGGTGCGTGAACATGACTGCCTAATTTTTCTGGCTGCACTGCGGGCAGCTGCAACAACAAAAGAAAAGGCATGTACATGCGCCCATTCCCCTTCGTGATCATTACCTTGCCGTGGTGAAGGGGCTTGCGTATCACAATGAAGCAATGACCGGCGCCTAGATGAGTGTCTCGGGGGGCACACCCACGATAATAAGGTCGTTGCCTCATTGTGGTCAGACCAAATTTGATCAGCTGGACAGTCACTGTTCTGTCATTCAGCTACATCAGCCAGGCGACCATATGGGCTGTAAAGCCACCAAAACCTGCACTCTCGCCATGGTGCGCACCAGTCCAGCACGGCCGTCACTACACAAACAGCTGTTTGCGGTGCGTTACACGGTGAGTTTGGTGTGTCAGTGTGAAGCAGTACCTTAATTACACTACCTGATTGATGTATACACATGCAAGATGTTTGAAAGCACTTTAGGCCTGTCATTTAGCATTCAATGTGATTTCTGCCCTTAAAACGCTGCTTTGCGTCAAATCCAGATTTTTCCCCGGGACTTTTGGCATGTATCCCACTCCGCCATGCCCCCCTCCAGGTGTTAGACCCCTTGAAACATCTTTTCCATCACTTTTGTGGCCAGCATAATTATATTTTTTTTCAAAGTTCGCATCCCCATTGAAGTCTATTGCGGTTCGCGAACTTTAACGCGAACCGAACCTTCCGCGGAAGTTCGCGAACCAGGTTCGCGAACCTAAAATCGGAGGTTCGGCCCAACTCTAGCAGTGAGGTGGGTTCACCCAACACAACAGCTAGGTATATGCCATGAGGTAGGTTCACTGAACACTAAAGATAGTTAGATGCAGTGAGGTGGGTTCACTCAACACAAAGGTAGTTAGATGCAGTAAGGTGGGTTCACTCAACACAACAGCTAGGTATATGCAGTGAGGTGGGTTCACTGAACACTAAAGGTAGTTAGATGCAGTGAGGTGGGTTCACTGAACATTAAAGGTAGTTATATGCAGTGAGGTGGGTTCACTGAACACTAAAGGTAGTTAGATGCAGTTAGGTGGGTTCACTCAACACAATAGGTAGTTATATGCAGTAAGGTGGGTTCACTCAACACAAAGGTAGTTAGATGCAGTGAGGTGGGTTCACTTAACACAACAGCTAGGTATATGCAGTAAGGTGGGTTCACTGAACACTAAAGGTAGTTAGATGCAGTGAGGTGGGTTCACTGAACACTAAAGGTAGTTAGATGCAGTGAGGTGGGTTCACTGAACACTAAAGGTAGTTAGATGCAGTGAGGTGGGTTCACTGAACACTAAAGGTAGTTAGATGAAGTGAGGTGGGTACACTGAACACTAAAGGTAGTTAGATGCAGTGAGGTGGGTTCACTGAACACAAAGGAAGTTAGATGCAGTGAGGTGGGTGCACTCAACACAACAGCTAGGTATACGCAGTGAGGTGGGTTCACTGAACACTAAAGGTAGTTAGATGCAGTGGGGTGGGTTCACTCAACACAAAGGTAGTTAGATGCAGTGAGGTGGGTTCATTCAACACAACAGCTAGGTATATGCAGTGAGGTGAGTTCATTGAACACAAAGGTAGTTAGATGCAGTGAGGTGGGTTCACTGAACACTAAAGGTAGCTAAATGCAGTGAGGTGGGTTCACTGAACACTAAAGGTAGTTAGATGCAGTGAGGTGGGTTCACTCAACATAAAAGTTAGTTAGATGCAGTGAGGTGGGTTCACTGAACACAAAAGGTAGATGCAGTGAGGTGGGTTCACTGATTACTAAAGGTAGTTAGATGCAGTGAGGTGGGTTCACGCAACACAAAAGGTAGTTAGATGCAGTGAGGTGGGTTCACTCAGCACAAAAGGTAGTTAGTTGCAGTGAGGTGGGTTCACTGAACACTAAAGGTAGTTAGATGCAGTGAGGTGGGTTCACTCAAGACAACAACTAGGTAGATGCAGTGTGGTGGGTTCACTCAACACAAAGGTAGGTATATGCAGTGATGAAAAAGAGAAGAACCGAGAGCCCAATATGGTGTGGTATGTCAAGGTAATTGGATAATTAGAAAGAGTATGAATTGAATACTCACAAACCATAAAAATAATAATAAGTATAATGATAATAATAAATATAGTGATAATGATAAACCGTTGATCGCAAGCTTGCTAAGAAAATATCTCGCCGCAAGCTTGAGATCAACGGTTTATCATTATCACTATAGTTATTATTATCATTATACTTATTATTATTGTTATTAATATTAAAATTACGATTTCATATTTATACTTAATACGTAAAATTATCATCACTTTTCTGTCAGGGGTTTTCTTCCCCAAACCCCCCCCCCCCCCCCCCCCACCCATCCTCCCAAAAACTTTCCCCTTTTTCCCCTCCCCCTTTGCCCCCCCCCCCTGTTTTAAACCCCCCCCCCCCCCGGCCTTCGAGGCCCCCCCCCCCCCCTCATTTCCCCTTTCTTCCTTTTTACTTTCTTTCCTTCCTCCTTTTTTTCTTTCTCTTCCACCTCCAAAATACAACAATTAGCCACTCCTTCCTGGTAATGTTATGACACTTAAATCACACTATTGAATTCCCTTACATAAAAATTTGTTTAGTTATATGCGGTATGTTTAGGATTTGTACAAATGTGTTGCCTCTTACCCCCAGTTGTGTGCTCCTTCCTGTAATTGCCTGATGAAGCGGGCTTGACCTGCGAAACGCGTTGCGATCTTTTTTGGAGTATACCAATAAATATCCCTTTTGTGAATACACAGTTTGTTGTGTCTGCCTGTGGGAGGTAAGTCCACCACTGCCTCCTAAGCAATGTTTTAAAAACTTTTAAATATTGTTTTTATCCTTTTGGCGCCTCTGTTCTCTACTATAACACATATGCAGTGATGAGGTGGGTTAACTAAACACAACATGTAGTAGTAGGTATATGCAGTACTGGGTAGTACAATGTGCAGCTCCCTGTCACACACACAGGTAGTCACTGAATGTGCTGCTGCTGGGCTGCTGGCAGTGGCACACACACAGTATGAATTAGCAATGCTGTCTATGCAACACAAGTGTCAGTTTGACACACAGAAAAAAAAATCTGTTGAATGAGGGGTGCTATAAAAGCAATAAGATTCAGCCAGGAGCAAGCTAGCAAGCCAAGAGCCTGACTAATCTGTACCTAGGAGAAAAAGTCTGCAGCAGCTCGCCCTAGTCTGTCTATTTGCAGGCACATGAGTGAGTGTAATGGCCAGCGAGGCTGCCTTATATAAGGGGGGTTGGGGCTCCAGGGCTTAGTGTAGCCTTAATGGCTATAATGTGCCTGCTGACTGTGATGCAGAGGGTCAAAGTTGACCCTCATAGAGCATTATGGGGCGAATCAAACTTCCGGGAAAGTTCGTCTTCGCCGGCGAAGGTGAACCACCCCAAGATGACCTGGAACCGTTAACCGGCGAACCGTTCGGGACATCTCTAATGCTAACACAGTTGTAGACTGAATGACTTTGTTACAAAAATAAATGTGGGTTCAAAGCCACTTTAAGTCATTTAATTGAGATTTGTTTTTCCTACATAAGGTATTGTCTTGAAGAAACCTGGAGAAGCATTTTATCACTTTGATCATGTGATTAACCTGGAAGTCTATGACTGGCTGGACACAATTATGTAATCATGATACAAACAAGCACACAAAAAAATAGAAGAAACACATGAAGGTTTGCGAGTCTGGATTCACAGTGGTCAGATGCAGGACACACACATGGGGTTTTTACCCTAATGGAGCAGAGCAGTTTCCCCCTATCAGCGCTCCTCCCTTTTATAACTTTATTACTACTTATCACAGCCCAATGATCGATACCTTGTCTTTTTGCCACCAATTAGGCTTTCTGTGGGTAGTACATTTTGCTAAGAAGTATTTTATTCTAAATCTAATTTAACGGGAAAAGTAAGAACAAAATGGAAACAAATCATTCATTCTCAGTTTTCGACCATTAGAGTTTTAAAATAAATTGTTCTTCTGTGGATAAACCCACACATTGTATTTATTTGCCCATTTGTCCTGGTTATTAAACCATTTTAATGATGTCCCTATCACAATGTATGGTGACAATATATTATTTGGAGATATAGTTTATTTTTTTTAATTTTTTTTAGTATGGTCCATAATTACAAGCCCTTATGTCATAAAATAACAGTAATATACCCTCAAAAAATAAATATCAAAAAGCTGATTCCCCAAGGCAACTATTTATGTATTTTTGTTTACCTTTTTTAACAAGTGTTTTGGGGAGGGGGGCTTTGAAAGGGATTAATTGTATTAATTTTTATCATATATTTATTAATACGCCAGAAGAGGAAAAAATACTGCGCTCCACAGACACTAGCAAATTATAAATCAGGTTAGAAAAAAGAGTCACCTTACTCTTCACATGTGCATAAATCAAACAGAGTAACTGTGCTTTCAGTAGTCCAACTCACTCCCAGTAATATGGATAGCACCCTAAAAGATAAATAAAGTGGTGCACATAGTGCACAATATTGTATGTTCAAAACACAAAAAGCACCGCGTGTTGCACTCCACAGGGACGTGCCACCACCGGACAGACACAGGGCAACAGTCCCCCCTCGTGAGTCCACTCACCGGATAACCACTTGCACACTGCGTGCGGATCACAGATACCAATCTGTACAGAACTTCAGGCAGGCACCGTGATCCAGATAAAATCAATCTTTATTATACCTCAGAGTATCAGAGAGGAATGAACCCTGGCCGTGAAACTCAAGGTAGTGCGTCCACCCCTGGCTTGCCATCTTCCTGGTTGGAACAACAGCGTAATCCTGTTTTTAATGTGTGTGTGTATAATTGAAATTTTCACCACTAGATAGTGCTAGAAACACTATCCTAAATTCCAGGAAATGTTCACTTTTTTTTTCACTAACTTATGCTCCTACTTTGTCCTGCCATTATGGATGGACATGGCCCCTGATCGGGGTCATGTTCATTTATTCAAGGCTTTACAATTGTGGATCCCCAATTGTGGATCTCCATGTCCTGGAGGGTACGAGTGGCAGGCAGAAGCACATGCACGGTGGCCGCAGGGGCAATAGACATGTTAAAACATCATTAACAGGTTCCAGCAGGACATTTTAATGTGGCGGCTTGCTGCTAAGTGGTTACTTTTGCAGCACACAAAATTTCTCAAATTACAGCCATTACAGCAATTTGCAATTACAATTTTGCATAATTTTCATGTAACTTTTTGTGCTGACTTTAGTGGCTAATAGCACCGCCCTCACACATGCTATTTTTCAAAAACACCTAATAGTTTTTGAGAAAATCAATTTTAAAAATGCAAAGAAAAATGACAATTCAAAAACCGTTTTTACTTTGCATTTTTAAAATTGATTATCTCAAAAATTAGTCTTTTTGAAAAATTATATTTTTTGACTTCTTCTTCTAAACAAAATTACAAATGGATTGCAAAAAAACAAATTAAGGTCCAAATCATAATTAAGTATGGTGTGCATGAAAAAAAAGGACACCAGGAAAAAAAAGGGCACTGCTGGATAACGAAATGGCGCCAGTGGATAATGATATCTCAATAAAGGAAAAAATATGACCATTCCCTAGCTATTGAGGTAGAAAGGAAGGAATTCCACTCAATGATTACAGTCAGCCTATATAGTGAAAACCCTAAAAAAGTCTTGCACTATACCTAACAGAATCAAGAAATAGGGCCTGATTTATAAAAGGACCCAGCAGATCTCCAAGGATGCCAAAAACTTGAACTGAATATTTTAAAATTGTCCGCTACTTCATCATAAAAATTGCAGAGGTTGCTGAAAAGTTAGTACAGTAGCAACATATAAGCTCCACAGTGACACTGGTTTTGTATGAAGTCAAAGTGTCTTGGATGCAAATAATAATAATGTAACGCTCGGTGAAGCACAGAGAGGTCTGATTACCGGTGATCTGCAGTATCACAGGAAATGCAGACGTATACCGGATTATATGTGATCTGCAGTATCACCGATAATCCAATATAGTAGCTAACCTCTGGTCACCTGAGTAGAGTGATGTGATTGGTGCAACAGTAATACAGAGGACAAGCCTCAGTGCAGCAAGGAGAACTGCACAGATTCCTTCCACAGGCCTGGGCTCTCCAAGACGGGAGGAGTCAGGCTGACTGTGGGAAGGAAAGTCCAAAAGTGACACTCAGACGTAAGTGTCACTAACTGGACGAGGAATCGCCTCCAATCGTGAGGTCGGTTCTCAAGGTCGGACAAGCCAGGTCGTAAACACACGGACAGATAAAGTACAGATACAGTAGGCAGAGGCAGAGTCTAGGTACAGGCAGGGTTCGGCAACAGGTATCAGAAATATCGGGGTACAAAATCAGGAGGCAGAGGCGGAGTCTAGGTACAGGCAGGGTTCAGCAACGGAGTATCAGATATAACGAGGTACAAGGTCAGAGTTCAGAAGGATAGTCGAGGCAGGCAAAGGTCATAACAGATAATCACAATCAAACTAGTACTTTAAGCTATCAACAGAATCTAGCTTAGTGTAGGATTACAGCTCCAGCTGGTCCCGGCACACTAACGGATCTGACTAACGGATCTGGGTGCTCCCACGTATGTGAACGCAACGCCAGACACCAGAGAAGTGAACAGCCGGCAGTATATATACTCAAATGTTCCCCCAGCACCTCCCTCAGTGATGGGCAAATGAGGTGCAGAATCCGGGTCAGCTGACCAGCCTGGTCAGCTGACTCCCCTCAACCTGTCATAAATCTCCCTTGAGTGCGCGCGCGCGCGTCACTCTGAATACTGAGGGACTACGAGTCCCAGCCCCGCTCTGCGGCATCTCCGCAGCGGGGAAGCGTGCACCAGCCGCCGCGTCTAACGCGGCGGCTTCTCCGCGTTCCGCTTGCCTCTCCACGGGGACAGCCGCCTCACGCTGGGAGGAGGCGGCTGCCTCCCCGTGTGTGCGGCCACTGTATGCGGGAAGAGCCGCCGACCGCTGGCTCATGGCGGCGGCTCTTCCCCGCTTCCTTACAGTACCCCCCCCCCCCCCCCCCCGAGGAGTGGACTCCGGACAACTCCCTCCAGGCTTTTCTGGATGTGCCGAATGAAATTCCCTTACTAACTCATCTGCATGCATGCGGTTCCCCGGTACCCATTGCCTCTCCTCAATGCCGTACCCCTTCCAATGTACGAGATACTGCACTGAGTTCTGTACAGTACGTGAATCTATGATTTTCTCGATCTCATACTCGGGTTGGGCATTGATTAAGACAGGAGGAGGAGGAGTGGGACCCAGCTGGACTGCGGGTTTGAGAAGTGATACATGGAAAGACCTCACTCCCCGCATGCTGGTGGGAAGATCAATGGTATATGTGACATCGTTGATCTTTCTAGTCACAGGGAATGGGCCCACGAACCTGGGACCAAGTTTGTCAGAGGGTTGTTTCAGAGCCAAATGACGTGTAGACACCCAAACCAAGTCTCCAGGTTTGAAGTGCCACTCTACTGAACGTCTCTTATCAGCTTGACCCTTTTGATTAACAAAAGCTTTTCGTAAATTATCTCCCACTGTGCGCCAAATATCTTTGAAAGATCTCTGCCAGGCTTCCAAAGCTGGAAACGGAGAGGAGACCACAGGCAATGGTGAGAACTTGGGCAATCTTCCAGACACCACCTGGAACGGAGAGAATCCGGTGGAGGAGCTTTTTAAATTGTTTTGTGCGAACTCCGCGAAAGGCAGAAATTTGACCCAGTCGTTCTGTGTCTCCGCAACATAGCACCTCAAGAATTGCTCCAAAGACTGATTGATTCTCTCCGTTTGCCCATTGGTCTGTGGGTGGTAGCCCGATGAAAATGACAGCTTCATGCCCATCTGTTGGCAGAATGCCCTCCAGAATTTAGAAATGAACTGGACTTTCCGATCCGACACTATGTTTTCCGGAATACCATGCAGCCGGAACACATGTGTGATAAACAGGTCAGCCAATTCCTGGGCCGAGGGGAGTCCTTTCAAGGGCACGAAATGGGCCATTTTACTGAAGCGGTCGACTACCACCCAAATGACCGACATGCCTTCTGACTTGGGAAGTTCACCTACAAAATCCATGGACAAATGAGTCCATGGCTCACTCGGGGTGGGTAAAGGCTGCAAGGTACCCACAGGTGCCAGCCGGGAGGGTTTACTCTTGGCACAAACCGCACATTCCCTCACGAATTCCTTGCAATCAGCTGCCAAGGAAGGCCACCAAGCACATCTAGCTACCAGATCCTGAGTTCTAGATGCTCCAGGATGCCCAGCATTTTTATGCGTATGGAACATCTCTAGAACCTGGAGACGGAACGGTAGTGGAATGAACAGCACCCCTGCGGGCTTTCCTTCTGGAATGTCTTGTTGGAAGGGAATTAAAGTTCCCTTCCAATCCTCCCAAGTCTCTGTTGCGGCCAGTACCAACCTCTGGGGAATAATAGTCTCTGGAATGGAGGACTGTGCTGTCTCTGACTCAAAGCACCTGGACAAGGCATCCGCCTTAGTGTTCTTGCTACCCAGTGTATACGTAATAATGAAAGAGAATCGAGAAAAAAATAATGACCAACGAGCCTGGCGAGGGCTCAACCTCTTAGCTCCCACGATGTATTCTAGATTTTTATGGTCAGTGTAAACCGTGACCGTATGCTCCGCTCCCTCTAACCAGTGTCGCCATTCCTCGAAGGCTAACTTAATGGCTAAGAGCTCTCTGTTGCCAATATCGTAGTTTTTTTACGCAGGGGAGAATCTACAGGAGAAGTAGGCACACGGGTGCATTCTACCCTGCAAGCCAGATTGTTGAGACAGCACAGCCCCCACCCCAACTTCTGAGGCATCCACCTCAACAATAAAAGGCAAAGACGAATCCACATGTCTGAGGATGGGTGCAGAACAAAATAAGCCCTTCAGGGTGGCAAAAGCCTGTAACGCCTCGGGAGACCAGTGAGTAGTATCTGCACCCTTCTTAGTGAGGCTGGTAAGTGGAGACACCACCGAAGAGTACCCCTTTATGAACCTCCTATAATAGTTGGCAAAGCCAAGAAACCGCTGAAGCGATTTCAAGCCTACCGGCTGAGGCCATTCTAACACAGCGGAGACCTTGGCCGGATCCATGGACAGGCCTGTAGTAGAGATTATGTATCCCAGGAAAGCGACAGACGTTACCTCGAAGATACATTTTTCTAATTTTGCATACAATAGATTCTGCCTTAGTCTGTTCAAAACGAACCTCACATGGGTTCTATGTTCAGAGAGACTGTTGGAGAAGATAAGGATATCGTCTAGATAAACTAGAACAAATCTTCCCAACACCTCTCTGAAGACCTCGTTGATGAGTTCCTGGAAGACGGCCGGGGCATTACATAACCCGAAGGGCATTACCAGGTACTCGTAATGCCCGTCTGGTGTATTAAAGGCCGTCTTCCATTCATCGCCCTTTCTTATGCGTACCAGGTTGTACGCACCCCGCAAATCCAGTTTAGAAAAGATCTGGGCGCCAGTGATTTGTGTAAAAAGATCGTCTATCAAGGGTAGCGGATAGCGATTCTTTACCGTAATCTTGTTGAGACCGCGGTAGTCAATGCAAGGCCGCAGACCTCCGTCTTTCTTTTTTACAAAGAAGAAGCCTGCCCCAGCAGGGTCGGCCGAATAAGGCCTTTGGCCAGATTCTCCCTAATGTACTCCTGCATCGCCAATTTTTCGGGCCCCGACAAATTGTACAAACGACCCCGGGGGGGTACACAACCAGAACGGAGATCAATGGGACAGTCGAAAGGGCGATGTGGAGGCAATTTATCGGCAGCTTTAGGGCAGAAAACATCCGAATATTCAGCATACTGGTCTGGTACCCCCTCCACCTGAATTCTGGTTTGCCCCAATGTTAGCTTCCCCAAACACTGATGAAAACAATGGGGAGACCAGGAGGTTAACTGACCCGTGGCCCAGTCGATGTGTGGTGAATGGACTTGCAACCACGGTATGCCTAAGATAACAGTGGAGGTTGACATGTGCAGCACAAAAAATTGTAATTCTTCCCCATGCAGAACCCCTATGGTAAGTCTCACCATCGGAGTCTGTGACAGGGGACGATTCCGTTGCAGATGGGAATCGTCCACTGCCGTAACCTGAATGGGGGGTCTCACAGGAGTGAGTGGGAGGCCCAACTCCTGAGCAAATTCGAAGTTCATAAAATTGGCCGCTGAGCCAGAGTCAATAAAGGCTTCAGTGGATACAGATTTATTCTCCCATGTAACCGTACAAGGGAGAAGTAATTTCTTCTCTTTAAGGGGTGCAATTTGCGTGCCCAGGGTGTCACCCCCCACTACTCCTAGGCAAACTCGTTTCCCGACTTGTTAGGGCAGTTTCACACTCTATGCCCTGCTGCTGCACAATACAGGCACAGCTGTTCTGTCATTCGCCGCCTTCGTTCCACCTGGGTCAGCCTTGACCGCCCAATCTGCATTGGTTCGGGCGGCGGCAAGGCCGGGGAGGGTGTGATAGACGGTGTCACTAGGGGTGTAGCGGATGGTGCCGCGTACGATGTCACCCTGACACGGTGACTGCCCCTAGCCTGCCTCTGGTGGCGCAACCTGCGATCCACTCGAATGGCCGATGATATGGCCTCATCAACCGTCTTGGGCTCAGGCACGGTTAACATTAAGTCAGAGACCTCCTCCGACAACCCAGACAAGAAGTAATCCATTAAGGCAAAGTTGTCAAACCTAGAAGTGACTGACCACCTGCGGAACTCCGCCGCATAATCCTCGACCGAACCTCTGCCTTGCCGCAAAAGTTTGAGCTTCCGCTCTGAGGTCGCAGCAAGGTCAGGGTCATCGTAGATTATGGCCATGGCCTTAAAGAACTCGTCTACCGAGGTCAGAGCGGTATCGGTAGGACGCAGGTTATATGCCCAGGACTGGGAGTCCCCAGTCAACAAGGTTTTAATAAAGATGACCCGTTGGGTCTCAGTCCCCGAGGATCGGGGTCTCAATTCAAAATACGACAACACTCTACTCCTGAAATTCCGGAAGTCAGACTTGTGGCCGGAAAACTTATCAGGCACAGGCATGCGTATGTCATCACTAGGAGGGGAACGTACTGAATCCACTGACGTCTGAAGGGTTTTCACAGAGCCTGATAAGGCATCGATTAAGGCTTTGTGCTGGCCCAGTGCTTGATGAATGTTATCCACCGAAGTGGCAAGCACAGTCAGAGGATCAGCGCGTGATTCCATCTGTTTTGTGGTCTGGCGTTCTGTAACGCTCGGTGAAGCACAGAGAGGTCTGATTACCGGTGATCTGCAGTATCACAGGAAATGCAGACGTATACCGGATTATATGTGATCTGCAGTATCACCGATAATCCAATATAGTAGCTAACCTCTGGTCACCTGAGTAGAGTGATGTGATTGGTGCAACAGTAATACAGAGGACAAGCCTCAGTGCAGCAAGGAGAACTGCACAGATTCCTTCCACAGGCCTGGGCTCTCCAAGACGGGAGGAGTCAGGCTGACTGTGGGAAGGAAAGTCCAAAAGTGACACTCAGACGTAAGTGTCACTAACTGGACGAGGAATCGCCTCCAATCGTGAGGTCGGTTCTCAAGGTCGGACAAGCCAGGTCGTAAACACACGGACAGATAAAGTACAGATACAGTAGGCAGAGGCGGAGTCTAGGTACAGGCAGGGTTCGGCAACAGGTATCAGAAATATCGGGGTACAAAATCAGGAGGCAGAGGCGGAGTCTAGGTACAGGCAGGGTTCAGCAACGGAGTATCAGATATAACGAGGTACAAGGTCAGAGTTCAGAAGGATAGTCGAGGCAGGCAAAGGTCATAACAGATAATCACAATCAAACTAGTACTTTAAGCTATCAACAGAATCTAGCTTAGTGTAGGATTACAGCTCCAGCTGGTCCCGGCACACTAACGGATCTGACTAACGGATCTGGGTGCTCCCACGTATGTGAACGCAACGCCAGACACCAGAGAAGTGAACAGCCGGCAGTATATATACTCAAATGTTCCCCCAGCACCTCCCTCAGTGATGGGCCAATGAGGTGCAGAATCCGGGTCAGCTGACCAGCCTGGTCAGCTGACTCCCCTCAACCTGTCATAAATCTCCCTTGAGTGCGCGCGCGCGCGTCACTCTGAATACTGAGGGACTACGAGTCCCAGCCCAGCTCTGCGGCATCTCCGCAGCGGGGAAGCGTGCACCAGCCGCCGCGTCTAACGCGGCGGCTTCTCCGCGTTCCGCTTGCCTCTCCACGGGGACAGCCGCCTCACGCTGGGAGGAGGCGGCTGCCTCCCCGTGTGTGCGGCCACTGTATGCGGGAAGAGCCGCCGACCGCTGGCTCATGGCGGCGTCTCTTCCCCGCTTCCTTACAAATAATAATAATAATAATAATAATAATAATAATAATAATAATAATTATTATTATTATCATTATTATTATTATTATTATTATTATTATTATTATTATTATTATTATTATTATAACTAATGTTATGGATTCTGCTTGCAACAGTGTTCATGCAATAACTAATACAAAGACCTCATAGCAACCCTCACAAATTGATCTGATACGATCCATGTGAGAGTAATGAATCAAATAACAGCCTATCTTAATAGTTCAGTGGGCTGGTTAAAGGGATACTGTAGGGGGGTTGGGGGAAAATGAGTTAAAGTTACCCGGGGCTTCTAATGGTCCCCCGCAGACACCCTGTGCCCGCGCAGCCACTCACCTATGCTCCGGCCCCGCCTCCGGTTCACTTCTGGAATTTCAGACTTTAAAGTCTGAAAACCACTGCGCCTTCGTTGCCGTGTCCTCGATCCTGCTGATGGCACCAGGAGCGTATGGTCTGTGCCTGCGCCGTGCGCTCCTGGTGACATCAGGGGAAGCAAGGACACGGCAATGCAGGCGCAGTGGTTTTCAGACTTTAACCACTTCACCACTGAGGGGTTTTACCCCCTGAGCACCAGAGCAATTTTCACCTTTCAGCGCTCCTTCCATTCATTCCCCTATAACTTAATCATTACTTATCGCAATGAAATGAACTATATCTTGTTTTTTCCGCCACCAATTAGGCTTTCTTTAGGTGGGACATTATGCCAAGAATTATTTTTTTCTAAATGTGTTTTAATGGGAAAATAGGAAAAATGTGGGGAAAAAAATAATTATTTTTCAGTTTTCGGCCATTATAGTTTTTAAATAATGCATGCTACTGTAATTAAAACCCATGAAATGTATTTGCCCTTTTGTCCTGGTTATAAAACCATTTAAATTATGTCCCTATCACAATGTTTGGCGCCAATATTTTATTTGGAAATAAAGGTGCATTTTTTTCATGTTTGCGTCCATCCCTAATTACAAGCCCATAGTTTATAAAGTAACAGTGTTATACCCTCTTGACATAAATATTTAAAAAGTTCAGTCCCTAAGGTAACTATTTATGTATTTTTTTTAATTGTAAATTTTTTAATTTTTTTTTAATTACAAAAAAAAAAATATTGGGGAGTGTGGGAGGTAATGAGTTAATTTTATGTGTAAAAGTCATTTATTTGTATGTGAAAAATGTGTAGGGTGTAGTTTACTATTTGGCCACAAGATAGCCACAGTAACTTTTTGTTTTAATGCGACCTCCAAGCTTCCTTCCGGAAGCTTGGAGGAAGAATAAGGAGGCTGGACACGTGAGTTTTTTCTCACAATGATCGTGCTGCCCATAGGAGAGCAGCGGATCATTGCGGGGCTTAGATCAACGAACGGGAATGGATTTTCCCGTTCATTGATCTCTGGGCGAGCGGGCGGCGGCGTGTTTACTAGCGGCGGGCGGCGTGTTTACGAGCGGGAGCGCGGGCAGCGTCGGGAACGCGGAAAGTACGTATTTCTCCGTCCCTGGTTGTTAAAGGATGGAAAAAGGGGCGGAGAAATACGTACGCGCGGGGGTAAAGTGGTTAAAGTCTGAAATTCCAGAAGTGAACCGGAGGCGGGCCGGAGCATCGGTGAGCGGCTGGCTGCGCAGGCACAGGATGTCTGCGGGGGACCATTAGAAGCTCCGGGTAAGTTCAACTCATTTTCCCCCGACCTCCCTACAGTATCCCTTTAACTTATGATATCACCAAATATATCACAAGATGACATTCATTATTTTTAATTCATAATGTTCTTTAGACACACAAAGGGATTTCCTTTATTCTCTACAGAATTATTGATCCACTTTAAAATCATATTAAAAAAAAGCACTAGCGTATAAAGCTCAGCTGATGCCAAAGCATTGCTCTATGTCAGCACTGTGACTATAATGTTTTATCACATGCTTGATGCATTCTCTGTCTTTGTAACTTATACTATGGTGTGTCCACTGTCTACTTGTTTTCATTATTATAAGTATAGTGTTACTAAAAAATCCCTAACAATATATCAATATTTATATGTTTTTTTTAAACAATGTATTTACATTTATTTTATGACAGTTTACTTTTAGTTTATTGACAAGAAAGCCTAACATATATTCAGTGCAATTTTAACCACAAATCGACATTCAGCCTGGATCAGTAATATGTAGTGTAAGTATCTTATTTTTTTTTCCAGCAATAAAATAAATGGTGTTTTCCTATTCTACAACAAAATTGTATTTCAGATTAAAATAAAGCATATCAAATGTGACATTTTGTTCTTGGTAATGTATTTTAAAAATAAAAAATATGTATCAATATTTTTTTTACACATATGTAAACACATTTTAAAGAAACATGAGTCTAACAGTGTCCATACGAATTAGCTCACAGCCTGACAGTACAGGTTTGATACCAAAATCATGTTTGCAAAAGTAAGAAATTGAATACCACCTTTGTGCTTATTCACCTTTGTATATTGAAGATTCACTTATTTACAAATGGGTTGTTAAACGATAGTGGTATATGCTGAAATATGTTGGTTTTTTTTGTATAAGTGTGTCTGCATGTGATTGTGGTTGTTCTAAGAAAACACTGGCTAGATAATTATCCAAATATTTATTTTAACTTAAAAATGTTTAAAATATGTTTTAATTCCACCTCTCTGTTTTGTAGGTCATTTTGATAACTTATCAACCTTGACAACTCACCAAAACCTAAAAAGAAAAAAAAATCAAAGTTACAAAATTAGCAAAGGTGTTTTTTTTTCTCTTCCTTTTTTTTTTTTTTTTTAGTTTTGTTTTTGATAAAAGTATCATATACTAATAAAAAGTTTCAGTATATATTTAGTTTGAATTAATTTAAAGAAAATAAGTAATGTGCAGGAATATATATATATACATACCGTATACACTCGCATACAAGCCGAATTTTTGACCCCCAAAAAGGGGGTCAAAAGTTGGGGGGTCGGCTTGTATGCGAGTCTTCCCTGGTGGTCCGTGGTCCGCGGCCCCCGCTACCCCCTCCCGCCGCCGCTGCTATTACCTGCAGCGGCTTCCTCTTCCCCGGCGCTTCCTCTTCCCCGCTCTGCGCTCTCATGCCCGTATGAAGAGATCACAGCAGCGCGCCCGGCGCTGCTGCTGTGACGATGCAGGGGCAGGAAAGAGCAGTTCCCCTGGTAACGGTGATACAGATCGCCGCTACAGGGAGCCGTGCTCTTTCCTGCCCCTGCATCGTCACAGCAGCAGCGCCTGGCGCGCTGCTGTGATCTCTTCATACGGGCATGAGAGCGCAGAGCGGGGAAGAGGAAGCGCCGGGGAAGAGGAAGCCGCTGCAGGTAATAGCAGCAGCAGCGGCGGTGGGAGGGGGGCGAGCAGGGCACTATACTGGCCACTACCTACCTACACTGGGTACTATACTAGCTATACTGGGGCACTACCTACCTAAACTGGGCACTATACTAGATAAACTGGGCACTATACTAGCTAAACTGGGCACTTTACTAGCTATACTGGGGCACTACCTACCTATACTGGGGCACTACCTACCTATACTGGGGCACTATACTAGCTATACTGGGAACTATACTAGCTAAACTGGGCACTTTACTAGCTAAACTGGGCACTATACTAGCTATACTGGGGCACTATACTAGCTATACTGGGCACTATACTAGCTATACTGGGGCACTACCTACCTATACTGGGCACTATACTGGCTAAACTGGGCACTATACTAGCTATACTGGGACACACTGGGGGGATCACGCGGCCAGCATTTCCTACCCCCAGCTTATATGGGGGTCAATCATTTTTCCCTGGCTTTTCATGGAAAAGTTGGGGGTCGGCTTATATGTGGGTCGGCTTATATGCGAGTATATACGGTGTATATATATATATATATATATATATATATATATATATATATATATACACATATACATATATATATATATATATATATATATATATATATATATATATATATATATATATATATATATACTGTATATATGTTCCTATTTCTTTGATTTTAAGGACTTGTTCAGTGATACTGTACTTTCAATGGATTCCGTTCAAATTTAAAAATGCTTGACTGCTTTTTTTTTTAGTTTATTCACATTAGGCACAAACAGGGGTGCTCGGGTACCCCTTTTTAAAATTCGAATTGATCCGGATCCGGATACCCAGATATCCGCATCCGGATCCGCTATCTGCATCCGAACGCTTAAGTATCCATGTTCATGCGGATATCCGAACGCATTATCTGGGCTATCTGGCCGGATTCAGACATCCCGATAGAAAACCGGAAGTGCCCTTTAAATTGCTTTAAAAACGTTTTTAGGGTATATGAGGTATGTAGCATCATTCATTTTCAAAGGGGAACACTAATTGATGATGTGGGATCTTAAAATCCCCCCCCCCCCCAAAAAAAAATGGCTGTCAACATCAGGCCTAGGTTCCAGACAGCGGTAGTGCAGCCCACATTGTGTCCAAAGTCCAACCGCACAACTAGGTCATGGCAGTTTTCAGCCCAGACACATCCCAAAAATTACGCAGCAATTGTGTTTTGGGTTAAATACAGGTGGTATCAGAGGCCTGTGGCACCCTGGCGGTGGGAGCTGCAGAGGCAGCGGAGCAGGGCAATGCAGCAGCAGGTGTAACGTGTGCTAGGAGCATGCCAGAGGTTGCATTTGGCAGTGGCACGTGGCACTTTGCACTTGGCACTTTGACCTTGGCACTTGGCACTTGTCACGTGGCACTTGGCACGTGCCACGTGGCACTTACCACGTGACACGTAGCAAGTGCCATGTGACACGTAGCAAGTGCCACGTGACACGTACCTAGTGCCACGTGACACATGCCAAGTGCCACATGACAGTCAGACAGGAGAAGAGATGACACTAGTGCACACTGGCACAGCACTTCTGTAGAAAGCTAACACAGTACTACTAGTACTCTAACAACTACTAGCACTGACAATAACACAGTAATCCTATTGCCTAATCCCTAACCTAACCTATACCTAAGGCTAATAGCTGGCCAGCAGGCAGCAGCTGGCCTGGCACACACACAGACACATAGCAGCTGCCTGCAGCAGACTGTCAGACAATGACATCAAGCTAATTAATGTTTTAACAATAGTGTAGTGATAGTGAAGGCGTTAATCACTGAACAGCTTATTACTGTGTACACAGCCCTTGGTAGGCCAGCCCAGCAGGAGCACAGCACACACTCTGACTGTCAGACAATGAAATCAATCAAGCTAATTAACGATTTACAATAGTGTAGTGATAGTGAAGGGGTTAATCACTGAACAGCTTTAGGTTTATACTGTGTACAGCCCTTGCAGTTGCAGCAGCACTGGAGCATGTCTCTCAGTGTGCCTTCAGCAAGGCAGGACGATATGTCTCATCATGGCAGCCTTTTTTATTATACAGGGGGGCTGGCCAGTGTTCCTTTCTGTGATTGGGTGCCAGGGCTTAGGCTGGGAGGCCTCTGATTGGCTCAATGAGGTCAGGTGGGGCTGGCCAGGGTTCCCTTCTGTAATTGGTTGCTAGGGCTTTTGCTGGGAGCCCTCTGATTGGCTCCAGGACGTCATCTCCTTAGTTACAGTATTTCGGATCCGGATATCCCGGATATCCGCGGATATCCGGGTCATGTGGCCAAATATCCGCAGATAGCTAACCGGATTCGTAAAGAAATCCAGGATCCGGAATCCGATCCGTGTAGCGTAAAGATGGTCAGATATCCGGGTTACCAGGATATCCGGAATCCGGATGAGCACCACTGGGCAAAATGATTCTTTTTACACACACTCAGGCCCAGTGCACACCAAAACCGCTAGCAGATCTGCAAAATGCTGGAGGTTTTTGGAGCAGATTTCAGAGCGATTCTAGGCATGTTTAGAGACGTTTTCTAAACATGCCTAGCATTTTTTGGAGTGTTTTTGTGTAGCAGATTACAAATATTGTTACAGTAAAAGCTGTTACTGAACAGCTTCTGTAACAAAAACTCCCGGAAAACCGCTCTGATTTAGCGTTTTCCAGAGTGGTTTGAGCTTTTCCTATACTTTACATTGAGGCAGAAACGCTTCTGCAAACCGCAAAAATGCTGCAGGACCCACGTTTATGGTTTGCTAAAAACCTCAACCCTCTGGTGTGCACCATCCCATTGAGATACATTAGCCAAGCGTTTTCACAGGCGGAACGGTTTGCAGAACGCTTCAAAAACCGCTCGGTGTGCACCAGGCCTTACAGACACACATACTATATGCACACACTTGTGCACATGAGCACACAGGCATGCTTCACACCTGCCATCATGTTAGGTAAACAGAACCTAATTTGCTGGTCATTTACATCTCTGGCCCCCATAATTGCCCTTTTTTTCCAACTTCTATGGTGATTTGTTTTTTTAGGAAAATATCAAAATGAGTCATCTATTTAGCTTTTAGGAACAAACAGCCCTGTGTACAGGGAAACCAACATAAAAATGCCAGATGGGTAATGAGGCAGATGAGAGAGGGAAGAAGGAGAGTGGCTCTTTTCTAAACAATAAAATAAGGTAAATAGTGCCACTGGTACATTAAATAGAACTTTAATTACAACAGAGAAAGAACATGTGTGCATCAACCAAGTGAACCTGACAAATCTGGCTTTGCTAATTTGGCCTATTGGCTAATCACGAGACATTGCTCATGCAAATAAGCATTTGCTTTTGCATGCCTAAATATGCAGGGTCAAAAACCAAAAACCGCAAAACAATTGCCCTGCGGGAATTAGTTCATGCTATATAGCACTATCCAGGGGCACCACGAGGAGGCTTCCCATTGCCCCCTTAAATAGAACTTTATTTTATAAAATAATCATGGACCAGCTTTATGATGAGAGTGTAAATATTGTGTTACTATAGAAGAAAGACAATGGAAGAAGAGACTACCATGCAACTAAAATTGCAGCTCCCTCTCTCCCTGAAACAGCACACATATGGCACATATGGGTACGTACATCAAGGGCCGTATGCCCTGAGCAATGTATCCAACAGAAGAAAAGCACAGCACATTTTTGGTGACTCAGAGAGCTGCTAAGGAAGTGAAAGACATCAGTGCTCTGTCTCTGTGCATTGCTATTTGTTTGATCCATACTATATCTTGGAGTCAGCATGATGTTGCTGTGTTGATTGTTCTTCTTTCAGAAAAAAACACCAGCTAGTAAGTAACCAAAAACTGTTAACTGCAAGGTTTTGGTGCCCAGGCTTTCATACACAGTTTATAGCACCCTAATTTGACCCGAGGAAGCAGTTTGAGCCGCAAAACGCATTGTCTGAAGTGCTTGTTACTATTAAAATAATGATATCCTTTACAAAAGTGGAAGTCTCCTTATATAAGGTAGGCAAACATCCTTTTATACAAATATATGCAATTTGAATACACATTCATCTATAAGGGTGCCTCCTACTTTTTTCACATCTTGTGCAACTACCCCACCACATGGGGTCTTCACGACATACTTGGAGTGAATTTTTTTCTAAGGAGCAGCGACCGACCCTGGAAAAGACCGAGTGGGGACGGGTTTTCCCCACATGCCCAGCCGAGTGGTTGCCTCTTAAAGCAACCCACACTTCTGAGTATTATTACTTTTATTTTTGGTCATTTACCCGGAGATATATACCTTTATACCTTTTTTTGTATAGCGCTTTTCTCCTGTCGGACTCAAAGAGCTTGCGAGGCAGCCACTAGAGCGCACTCAGTAGGCAATAGCAGTGTTAGGGAGTCTTGCCCAAAGAGCTCCTTACTGAACTACTGGCTTACTGAACTGGCAGAGCTGAGATTCGAACCCAGGTCTCCCGTGTCAGAGGCAGAGCCCTTAACCAGTACACCAGTACACCATCCAGCCACTAATACGAGATAATACACCATAAGGGCTCCTGTGTCCCTGTGATTTCTTTTTCTTCACTTGCCACAGCTCCCAGAACTGCAAGGTATGACTTTCAGAACACACCACAGCCATCCAGGGGACCTGTATTGGCTTTGAGTCTATAAGAATGTACTACCTAATGAGTGAGGCTGGTTTTACACTTGTAGATTGCACTGCATTGCACAGCAGTAACCAGCCTACATATGACACTGCACCACCATGCGGTGACAAGTTCATATGCAAACCTCTGCTCCCCGCTTAGTGACATACTCAATGCTGGGCAGAGAGTATATCACTGGGATTTTTATTGCTCTGCACATGCGCACTGTGCTCACACAACACTCCCATTGTTTGCACTTACTATGTCGCCCATTGACTTGCATCGCTGCATAATCTGTGTGGTAGGCAGGGATCATGCAGCAACACACTGCAGACTTTGCCTTGGGAGTGTGACACTTTGGATACTTACAGCTCACTGTGTTGCACCAAATTTAGTGTGCAAGTTTCCATAGACTTGCATTGCCCTTGCGGCAGGCATGTGGCAGGGAATCTTAGTGTGAGGTGACGCCGGCAACAAGTGTAAAAGGGGCGTCAAATAGACAAGGAAAAACAAGGACAGAGAAGCCACATCAGTTGATATTATTATTAATAATTGGATTTATATAGTGCCACCATATCATGCGCTAAATAAGGTTACAGACGCTGATAATGCGGGTGACAGGCAACACACAACAGACAATAAGGAGTAAGGTACACAATGCCAGATCATACACCAGAGTAATAGTCTCATTACTCTGTGAGCAGAGTACACAGATACACAAGGAGAGAGGACCTTGCCAAGGGCTTACAATCCAGAGGGAAGGGTAACAC
Source organism: Hyperolius riggenbachi (assembly GCF_040937935.1). Classification (NCBI taxonomy): domain Eukaryota; kingdom Metazoa; phylum Chordata; class Amphibia; order Anura; family Hyperoliidae; genus Hyperolius; species Hyperolius riggenbachi. Next base: position 21,387,872 of record NC_090648.1, read on the forward strand.
GATAGGAGAGGGCTGAGTGGAAATTACCTTGGTGTGATGTTGAACAGAGATGGCTCGAACCTCCGATTTTCAGTTGTGTACCTTGAACGCGAACCTCCGCAAAAAGTTCGGTTTGTGCAAACTTTCACAAACTGCAATAGACTTCAATGGGAATGCAAACTTTGAACACACACCGCTGAGCCCTGGGGTGATGGCACTTTGGTAGTGGCTGCCAACTGAGTGTTAAGTGGGGTGCCAGAATCAGAGCAAGAGGAGGAAGATATGTCACGGTTCCGTGTGGAAGCTGAGGAAGATGAGGTGTTCTGTGTTAAATAGTCAATTACGTCCTGAAAATCTTGGGGGTTAATGGCACGCGCCTTCTGAACACTGTACTTTGGTCCAGGGCCACACAAAATCACAACAGCATGACCTCAAACAGACCTGCCGGGTGGCCAGCCTCTGCCTGTTTTTCCGACAATGGGGGAATGAAGTGAAAGGTATGCACTGACTTGACTAATACAATGTGCAGTCACACAGGTGCTGTGAACAGGTATGCAGTAACTGACTGGTATATAACACTGTGTGCGCTCACTTAGGTAGGTAGGTGCACTGAACAGGTGGGAATGCAGTGATTGGTATTACAAATGCGCAGCTGTCACCCACACAGGTACCGTGAACAGGTGCAGCAACTGGTGGTATATAACACTGTGTGCGCTCACGTGGGTAGGTAGGTAACACAAGAGCCTAACTAAGCTTTCCCTATGTCAGCAGGTTCTCTCCCTTCTCTAATTACTGCAGCCACATAAGTGAGTGAGAAGGCTGACACTTCCTGCATTTTTTAAGGGGGGCTCCAGGAGGGAGTGTAGCCTGATTGGCTACCCTGTGTCTGCTGACTGTGATGTAGAGGGTCAAAGCTGACCATAATGATGTAGTATAGGGGGCGGGTCAAACTCGCATATAGTTCGCGGTTCACCGCGAACACGAACCACCGAAGTTTGTGCAAATAAGTTTGTGTGCGAACCGTTTGGACCATGTCTAATGTTGAATTGTGGGGAATTGCTGGTGAATTCTGGTAAATTTGTTTCAATTGCTTTACCCTCAAAATGCTACCCTTTCAACACGAACTGCCAGTTGGTTGCCTCGAACCTTGGTTATATACACAGCCATAGCAAATGTAATCAGGATGCTCTACTTAACTGAATCAGTTAGCATATCAGCAGTGTGTGCGTGTGTTTGTGTGTGGGGGGGTGGGGGGGGGGGGGCATGAGTGTCTGCAGGCAACAGTGAGGCATGGTAGAGGTTCCTTGAATGTTTGGGGCAGCATTTCTTCAAATGCAGTTTGAGATTTGGTCAGGTTTAATTTTCTCAATGCTGAGAAATACAAGGAGATACTTATCCTTCAGGAGGCGTATGATTGGCCCAAATGTATTCTGCAGCAGGACAACAACCCCCAACATACAGCCATAGTGAACTAACTATCAGCCTAAAGAAGAAGTCCTGGTCTGGAAGTGATGGTATGGCCCACACAGAGCATTGATCTCCACATCGAGTGTGTCTGGTATTACATGAAGAGACAGAAGGATGTGAGGAAGCTTACATCAACAGAAGATCAGTGTTAAATTCTCCAAGATGTTTAGAACAATCCGCCAGTCAAGTTCCTTCAAAACTGTGTGCAAGAGAACCTAGAAGAATTTATGCTGTTTTAAAGGCAAAGGGTGGTCACACCAAATATTGTTTTATTATTATTATTATTATTATTATTATTTATTTATATATCGCCAACATCTTCCGTAGCGCAGTACATTGTACAAACAAATAATTGGGAACAAATATACATAAGAAATACAAGACACTGTACAGTCATGACATTGAATAGAATAAATACAGATACATACATAGTTGATATGTAGTTGGAACAATCTAGAGGGTAGTGGGGAGGAAACAAAAGGGATGGAAACACAAGGATTAGTGGGTGAGCCAGTGTGCCTTCAGTGCTGCCTATAGCAAATTATAGGCTTGTCTGAACAGGTGTGTTTTCAGAGGACATTTGAAGGTTTCCAGACTCGTGGCGTGACGAACCGGCTGAGGGAGAGAGTTCCAAAGGAGAGGGACAGCCCGTGAGAAGTCTTGGATGCGAGAGTGAGAGGAGGTGACTAGGCTGGAGGACAAAAGGGTCTCCTGTGAGGAACGGAGGGTTCAGGCGGGGAGGTATCTGGAGATCAAAGAGGAAATGTATGGAGGCGATAGCTTGTGTAGAGCTTTGTATGCAAGTGTGAGAAGTTTAAACTGGATCCTTTGGGCAACTGGTAGCCAATGGAGGGATTGGCAGAGAGGGGCTGCCTCAGAGGATCTAGAAGAGAGGTTGATGAGACGGGTCACAGAGTTTAGTAGGGATTGGAGAGGTGCCAGTCTACTTTTTGGTAGACCACAGAGTAGTGTGTTGCAGTAGTCAAGACGGGAGATGATTAGGGCATGCACAAGCATTTTAGTTGCTTCTTGTGAAAGGAAGGGACGGATTCTGGAAATGTTTTTGAGATGGAAGTAGCAGGAGGTAGTTAAAGTGTTAATATGTGGTTTGAAGGAGAGCTCAGAGTCCAGAGTTACCCCTAGGCAACGAGCTTTGGGGGTTGATGCTATTGGGGTGTTATCTACATTGATTGTGACAATGGGAGGTGGAACAGAGAGCGAAGGTGGAAATATCACAATCTCCGTTTTGCTCATATTGAGTTTAAGGAAGCGGGATGACATACATGTAGATACAGCGGATAGACATTCGGGGACTTTTGATAGCAGTGTGGAGAGGTCTGGGGCAGAACAATAAATTTGGGTGTCATCAGCATAGAGGTGATATTGAAACCCAAAAGGGCTTATTATCTGTCCCAGGCCATGGGTGTAAATGGAAAAGAGGAGGGGTCCAAGGATGGACCCTTGTGGTACTCCCACAGACAGTGGGCACGGAGAGGAGTTGGTATTGGCATAGGAGACCATGAAAGAACGTCCAGACAGGTAAGAGTTGAGCCAGGAGTGTGCTAGGCCCTTGATTCCCAGTGTTGAGAGGCGCTGGAGAAGTAGGGTATGATCAACAGTGTCGAAGGCAGAGGACAGATCTAGGAGTATTAGTACCGAAAATCTGCCTTTGGCTTTAGCAGCTAGGAGGTCATTGGCAACCTTAGTAAGAACGGTTTCCGTAGAGTGTTGAGAGCGGAAGCCAGACTGGAAGGGTTCCAACAGGGAATTAGCAGAGAGAAAGTTAGACAACTCTGAGTAAATGTGGCGTTCCAGCAGTTTGGAGGCAAAGGGAAGGAGAGAGACTGGGCGGTAATTAGAAAGAGTCTAAAGAGGGTTTTTTGATTAGTGGTGTTATGATAGCTTGTTTAAATGAAGAAGAGAAAGTGCCAGTTGAGATGGAAAGGTTAAACAGTGTTGTTAAAGCAGGAATGAGGGAGGAGGAGAGCTGGGGGATAAGATGAGAGGGAATAGGGTATGAGGCGCATGTAGTAAGATGAGCTTTAGAGATTAGTGAAGAAAGATGCTGTTCAGTTAAGGCGGAGAAGATTGTTAGTGGGGAGGAGGTTTGAGTGGGTTTCTCTTTTTTTTCCTCTAGGTTTCTCTTATGTTCATGCACTGCATTTTGTTGATTGATGGAAATGAATAATTAACACCACCACTTTTAAAATCATTCTGCATTTACAGCATTTTTCACACCTGCCTAAAACTTAAGTAATAGTAATATTATAGTAATATAGCATAGTAATATTATATACTGTATGTGTATATATATATATATATATATATATATATATATATATATATATATATATATATATATATATATACAGTGGTGTGAAAAACTATTTGCCCCCTTCCTGATTTCTTATTCTTTTGCATGTTTGTCACACTTAAATGTTTCTGCTCATCAAAAACCGTTAACTATTAGTCAAAGATAACATAATTGAACGCAAAATGCAGTTTTAAATGATGGTTTTTATTATTCAGTGAGAAAAAAAACTCCAAATCTACATGGCCCTGTGTGAAAAAGTGATTGCCCCCCTTGTTAAAAAAAATAACTTAACTGTGGTTTATCACACCTGAGTTCAATTTCTGTAGTCACCCCAGGCCTGATTACTGCCACACCTGTTTCAATCAAGAAATCACTTAAATAGGAACTATCTGACACAGAGAAGTAGACCAAAAGCACCTCAAAAGCTAGACATCATGCCAAGATCCAAAGAAATTCAGGAACAAATGAGAACAAAAGTACTGTAATTGAGACCTATCAGTCTGGTAAAGGTTATAAAGCCATTTCTAAAGCTTTGGGACTCCAGCGAACCACGGTGAGAGCCATTATCCACAAATGGCAAAAGCATGGAACAGTGATGAACCTTCCCAGGAGTGGCCGGCCGACCAAAATTACCCCAAGAGCGCAGAGAAAACTCATCCGAGAGGCCACAAAAGACCCCAGGACAACATCTAAAGAACTGCAGGCCTCACTTGCCTCAATTAAGGTCAGTGTTCACGACTCTACCATAAGAAAGAGACTGGGCAAAAACGGACTGCATGGCAGATATACGAGGCGCAAACCACTTTTAAGCAAAAAGAACATTAAGGCTCGTCTCAATTTTGCTAAAAAACATCTCAATGATTGCCAAGACTTTTGGGAAAATACCTTGTGGACCGACGAGACAAAAGTTGAACTTTTTGGAAGGTGCGTGTCCCGTTACATCTGGCGTAGAAGTAACACAGCATTTCAGCAAAAGAACATCATACCAACAGTAAAATATGGTGGTGGTAGTGTGATGGTCTGGGGTTGTTCTGCTGCTTCAGGACCTGGAAGGCTTGCTGTGATAGATGGAACCATGAATTCTACTGTCTACCAAAAAATCCTGAAGGAGAATGTCCGGCCATCTGTTCGTCAACTCAATCTGAAGCGATCTTGGGTGCTGCAGCAGGACAATTACCCAAAACACACCAGCAAATGGACCTCTGAATGGCTGAAGAAAAACAAAATGAAGACTTTGGAGTGGCCTAGTCAAAGTCCTGACCTGAATCCTATTGAGATGTTGTGGCATGACCTTAAAAAGGCGGTTCATGCTAGAAAACCCTCAAATAAAGCTGAATTGCAGCAATTCTGCAAAGATGAGTGGGCCAAAATTCCTCCAGAGCACTGTAAAAGACATGTTGCAAGTTACCGCAAACGCTTGATTGCAGTTATTGCTGCTAAGGGTGGCCCAACCAGTTATCAGGTTCAGGGGGCAATTTCTTTTTCACACAGGGCCATGTAGGTTTTGAGTTTTTTTTCTCACTAAATAATAAAGACCATCGTTTAAAACTGCATTTTGTGTTCAATTATGTTATCTTTGACTAATAGTTAACGGTTTTTGATGAGCAGAAACATTTAAGTGTGACAAACATGCAAAAGAATAAGAAATCAGGAAGGTGGCAAATAGTTTTTCACACCACTGTATATATATATATATATATATATATATATATATATATATATATATATATATATATATATATATATATATATATGCCTAGAACCATTTTCTCAAATGATGCTCAATGGTTTATCACATGGGAAGGAAGATATTGCACTGGCACCGGGTCAGGAATGCAGCAGTTTTGGCAGTGAAGCTTACTCTTACCTTTCTGTCCACTGCCTCTTCCCATGTCCGGTGTCTTCTATCCATCACTGCGGCGCTACTTCCTGTCTCTTCTCTCCTGGGAAGTCTGTGTCCTGTGACAAACACTAGAGGCTGAACTCTAGAGGCCCAACATGTATGCTGCAGGGGCTCTAGTGTTTGTTATAGGACACTGGCCCTGGAGAAAATACACAGGGAGAGGTTCCACAGGATTTAAAAAAGAAATGGGAGGAGGCATGACAGCAGAAAGGTGAGAGTAAGCTCAGCTGTCAAGCTCCAACACTCTGCATAGCCTGGGAGGGGGGAAGCAGAGGCGGGGTTGCACTTTAGAATCTCTGCCTCTGTTGCTAGAAAACCTTGTCCCGGCACTAGAGGCCACCATAAATGGGAGTTAAATAGGAGGAATTATACGTTTGGGCTACTATACAGGAGGTTGCTATAAACAACTATATAAATGACACTACACAGTATATGGATGCACTAAAAGACTATACAGACAGTATTGATATAACTTATCTGTCCAGCAATGCCAGGTTGCTCTGGTCCTTCTTTGTTTATGCCCTATGCCCATCATGATGAAAGCCTGGTCTACTTCAGTGCAGGCTTGATAAAAGGACAAGGCTGTATCCAAAAATTCCATCATAAGAGTTCTTGTGTATTTTCAGTCTTACGACTGTAACTTGGCTAGTTTATTTGACTTTACTTATACTGCCTACCTGAAATTTTGACTAATTCTGTTTTCTGTTGGATATTAGGCAGCAAAGTAGTTTAGGGGTCATTGTCAAAAGTAGTAGCGTATTGTGTAAGTAGTGATACAATAATGGAAAATTAAGACATAACTAAAATGAAAGACATCGCTTAAAAATGTCAAAATTGCTCTGTTTCGGGAGTTATACTAGGCACAATGCCTGCATGCAAAAAGGTCTAAGTTTGTTTGTTTGTTTTGTCAAACAGGCCAGCTATAGGAGTAATGTCACCACAGTCGTTCTTTTGGGATTTTACACAGGAAGATTTAATGTAGTGTTCTTCATTTTCCTTCTAATAATATATTGTCTAACCATATGTGGAAACCTATTGATCATCCTTCTGGTGTCCATCAGCAAGACCCTCCACTCTCCCATGTACTTCTTCATCACCCAACTCTCTATAACTGACATCATACTGACCACAGACGTTTCTCCTAACATGTTAAGCCTCGTGCTGCACAGAAGCGCCTCAATATCCCTTTCTAGCTGCATTGCACAGTTTTATTTCTTTGCCTTATCGGAAGCATCTCAGTGTGTCCTCCTAGCAGTGATGTCCTATGACCGTTATCTGGCCATCTGTTCCCCGCTACATTATGCCTCCATCATGAACCAGGTACTTTGTATGAAACTGGTCTTCTTGTCCTGGATCATTTTATGCATTACAGAACTCATTTTAATTCTCACCATATGTAGACTACAGTTCTGTGGACCAAACACAATTGACCATTTCTTTTGTGATTTGAATCCTTTAATTAATCTTTCTTGTTCAGATTTGTTCAGCGTTAACATGGAAATTATCTTTTTAGGAACTCCTGTGGTGGTCCTACCGTTCCTTCTGATTGTGGTTTCTTATACATACATTGTTTTAACAATATTCAAGATACCATCCTATTCAGGAAGAAGGAAATCCTTCTCCACTTGCAGCTCCCACCTGACAATTGTGTGCATATACTATGGAACTCTAATTGCCTTATACCTAATTCCAAATGAAAGGCAGTCTCAAATGACTCGTAAGATATTGGCAATGTTGTATACTGTGCTTACTCCTGTTTTAAATCCATTTATTTATAGTTTGAGGAATAAAGACATTAAGGAAGCTTTCATAAAGATATCTAACATAAACATGAACAATTTTAAAGGGAACCTGTCGTGAGATGTAGTGATGATTGTAATCAGCTAATTACGATTACGTGAAATTACGCGTACATTTTCGCAATTACGCCTTTATGTAATTACAAATTGTTAATTCAATTGACTTTGTGTATTCAGTCATAATTCGCGTAATTTCATGGCAACTTTGGTGATGTACCAAAATTGCTACATATGTTAGGGAAAATAGTGACTACAAGTAAAAAAAATAATTTTTCAAAAAGGCCTTGTAGTTTTTGAGAAAATTGATTTTAACAAATCGATGTTTTCAAAAACTACAAGGTCTTTTTGGCAATTTTTTTTCTTTAACTCGTATCCTTTATTCTCCTTAGCATATTTAGCAATTTTGGTAGCAAAAGCACGTGTGGGAGTTTTGCTATTTACTGCCAAATTTGTCATGAAACTACGTGTAAAATAAATGTCAATTTATGCGTAATTATGAATGCTTACAATCACATAAAGAATTAATTATGCTTTTCCCCAAAATTTTGCAATATGATCACAATGCATAATTTGCAAATTGTGATGCGTAATTATGCATAGGCGTAATTTCTGTTTATCACTAGTGAGATGTATTGCCTTTTAAACAATGTATGTTTTCTGGCTGTGCCCCTGATCCTGTGTCTATAATACTTTTAGCCATAGACCCTTAACAAACATGCAGACCAGGTGCTCTGGCTCAAGTCTGACTGAGTTAGCCCTATGCTTGTTTCAGGGTTGTGACTTAGACACTATTGTAGCCAGAAGATCAACAGGACCACTAGATCACTGGAATAGTTTAAAAATAAATAGATACAGTAGCCAGGGATGCTCTCGTGAGTAATAATGAGTGCTTAAGCACACAAATTTGTGATTCAAATGAGCTTTAATTAGCTCAGGTGTGCGACAGGGAGTGAAGGGGTTATTTACCCATAATTGTGGGTCCTCCCTGCGCTCCAAATAGCTTGCACGCATCCTATTGTTCACATTGCAAGACTCACTGCTTGCACTTCTTCCTTCAAGACTGGAAGGAGGAAGGACGTGGTGGTGAGGCTTGCAACGCAATCAATAGGATGTGTGCAAGCTATTTGGAGCGCACGGAGGACCCGCAATTATGGGTAAATAACTTCACTCCCTGCCGCACACCTTAGATAATTAAAGCTCATTTAAATCACAAATTTGCGTGCTTAAGCACTCGTTATTACTCGTGAGAACATCACTGACGGTAGCCTCTGTATCACTCTTGACTCAAATTCACTTTAAGTAGTAAGTTGAAATGGTCTAACTCTGCATGTGATAATAGTTTTGTCTGTCATATCAAAAATCTTCCAGGATCAACTTTTAAGAAGTTTCCAATTCTTTCGCAGATTGTAAACTTTATTGCTTTTACAAGGAACAATGATATGCCAAGGTTTCAAGACCATGTGGGGTCTTTTTAGTAGACATGCTCATGGCAAAAATCTATGGGGTAACATGTGCTTGAACATGTATTTACCCAGTCTATGATCCCAGTACATTTAGGAATATCATTGCTGCCTCACAGATTATTGCCACGAGCATGTTGCCTTGGTAGCAGGAAAAAAAGGGTGCTGATTAACCTCCCTGGCGTTCTATTAAAATCGCCAGGGAGGCTGCGGGAGGGTTTTTTTTAAATTAAAAAAAAAGTATTTCATGCAGCCAACTGAAAGTTGGCTGCATGAAAGCCCACTAGAGGGCGCTCCGGAAGCGTACTTTCGATCGCCTCCGGCAATCGAAAGTAACAAGATAGGCCGCAATGAGCGGCCTATCTTGTTTCGCTTTCCTCGTCGCCATGGCGACAAGCGGAGTGACGTCATGGACGTCAGTCGACGTCCTGACGTCAGAGCCGCCCGATCCAGCCCCTAGCGCCGGCCGGAACTGTTTGTTCCGGCTGCGCTGGGCTCGGGCGGCTGGGGGGACCCTCTTTCGCCGCTGCACGCGGCGGATCGCCGCGGAGCGGCGGCGATCGGGCAGCACACGCGGCTGGCAAAGTGCCGGCTGCGTGTGCTGCTTTTTTCAGACTGCAAATCGGCCCAGCAGGGCCTGAGCGGCGACCTCCGGCGGCATACCCCGAGCTCAGCTCGGGATTACCGCCAAGGAGGTTAAGGGTGGCCAAAAATGCAATTATTGTTAATACAGCGAAAAAAAGCAGAAAAAAGGGTGCCGCAATAAATATCATTAAGAACATTAGAACATTAAAGTTTTTGAAGCATGTTATCGTTTTAGAAGCTTGCAAAATTATAGTTTTTGTCATATTATTTTGTTTGTATGTACAATTTTTACGTTATCAAAGATATGATTGTTTCTATGTGTAAAAGGGTGTTTCTATAGAGAGAGTGGTTAGGTTTAGGCAACACTGGGGGGTGGTTAGGATTAGGCACCACCAGGGGGAGTGGTTAGTGTTAGGTGCCACCAGGAGAGTGGTTAGTTTTAGGCGCCACCAGGGGAGGGTTCTGTATGAGAGTCGGGTTGGGTTAAGCTGTATTTTTGGGCACCACCTGGGCAGTGGTTAGTTTTAGGCAACACCGGGGGGTGGTTAGGCTTAGGCACCACCGGGTGGTTAGGCTTAGGCACCACCGGTGGGTGGTTAGGGTTAGGCACCACCAGGGGAGGGTTCTATATGAGAGTCGGGTTGGGTTAAGCTGTATTGTTGGGCACCACCCGGGCGGTGGTTAGGCTTAGGCACCACCGGGTGGTTAGGCTTAGGCACCACCGAGGGGTGGTTAGGGTTAGTCGCCACCAGGGAAGTGGTTAGTTTTAGGCACCACCAGGGGAGGGTTCTGTATGAGAGTAGGGTTGGGTTAAGCTGTATTGTTAAATGACATAACGATTTTTAACGTTAAGATATTTTCATTATTATTTCCCATCTGTTTTTACAAGGGTATTTATTGTTAACCAATTTGACAAGGATAAGTAGATGTACAGAGGCGCAAAAAGGATAAAATATGCTAAAATGTTTAAAATATTCGGGTGGAGGCGGTGGACCGGCCACTCAGAAATAGACTTGATGCTGTCGCTTAAGATAAAGACAATTTATTCACATACTCCATGAACAGAACCGCAACGCGTTTCACAGGTATATTCCCGCTTCCTCAGGCAATAAACAGATAGGAGTACACAGTACAGTCTCAAGGTCACGAATAGCGCCTTTACATAGTCTAGATACACATCACAATCTCTCCCCTACCAGGTCACAGTGTCAGCTAACAGCAGGGGGGGAAAAGAAGCACCCGCTCAGCCTAGTGTTGGGCGAACAGTGTTCGCCACTGTTCGGGTTCTGCAGAACATCACCCTGTTCGGGTGATGTTCGAGTTCGGCCGAACACCTGATGGTGCTCGGCCAAACCGTTCGGCCGCATGGCCGAACTAAGAGCGCATGGCCGAACGTTCCCCGAACGTTCGGCTAGCGCTGTGATTGGCCGAACGGGTCACGTGGTTCGGACCCGAACACGCTCTGATTGGCCGAACGGTCACGTGGCTCGGGTAAATAAATACCCGAACCACGTCATATCTCCGCCATTTCTCTGTGGGTTTAGCTTTGGGTAGGCAGGCAGGGTAGTTCGCTCTCCAGCCACGCTAGCCAGGGTCCCCCCCAGTCATTGTGTGTCGCTGCTGGGAACAGTAGTACACCGCTCGCTCAGCCACACTATATATAGCATTGTTTACTGCCACTGTGTACCTCGCTCAGCCACACTATATATAGCATTGTTTACTGCCTCTCTGTGTACACCGCTCAGCCAGACTATATAGCATTGTGTGTACTGCCACTGTGTACCTCGCTCAGCCACACTATATAGCATTGTGTGTACTGCCACTCTGTGTACACCGCTCAGCCAGACTATATAGCATTGTGTGTACTGCCACTCTGTGTACACGGCTCAGCCAGACTATATAGCATTGTGTGTACTGCCACTCTGTGTACACTGCTCAGCCAGACTATATAGCATTGTGTGTACTGCCACTCTGTGTACACCGCTCAGCCAGACTATTTAGCATTGTGTGTACTGCCACTCTGTGTACACCGCTCAGCCAGAATATATAGCATTGTGTGTACTGCCACTCTGTGTACACCGCTCAGCCAGACTATATAGCATTGTGTGTACTGCCACTCTGTGTACACCGCTCAGCCACACTATATAGCATTGTTTACTGCCACTCTGTGTACACCACTCAGCCACACTATATAGCATTGTTTATTGCCACTCTGTGTACACCGCTCAGCCACACTATATAGCATTGTGTGTACTGCCACTCTGTGTACACCGCTCAGCCAGACTATATAGCATTGTGTGTACTGCCACTCTGTGTACACCGCTCAGCCAGACTATATAGCATTGTTTACTGCCACTCTGTGTACACCGCTCAGCCACACTATATAGCATTGCTTACTGCCACTCTGTGTACACCGCTCAGCCACACTATATAGCATTGTGTGTACTGCCACTCTGTGTACACCGCTCAGCCACACTATATAGCATTGTTTATTGCCACTCTGTGTACACCGCTCAGCCAGACTATATAGCATTGTTTACTGCCACTCTGTGTACACCGCTCAGCCACACTATATAGCATTGTTTAATGCCACTCTGTGTACACCGCTCAGCCACACTATATAGCATTGTGTCTACTGCCACTCTGTGTACACCGCTCAGCCAGACTATATAGCATTGTGTGTACTGCCACTCTGTGTACACCGCTCAGCCAGACTATATAGCATTGTTTACTGCCACTCTGTGTACACCGCTCAGCCAGACTATATAGCATTGTTTATTGCCACTCTGTGTACACCGCTCAGCCAGACTATATAGCATTGTGTGTACTGCCACTCTGTGTACACCGCTCAGCCACACTATATAGCATTGTTTATTGCCACTCTGTGTACACCGCTCAGCCAGACTATATAGCATTGTTTACTGCCACTCTGTGTACACCGCTCAGCCACACTATATAGCATTGTGTCTACTGCCACTCTGTGTACACTGCTCAGCCAGACTATATAGCATTGTGTGTACTGCCACTCTGTGTACACCGCTCAGCCAGACTATATAGCATTGTTTACTGCCACTCTGTGTACACGGCTCAGCCAGACTATATAACATTGTTTACTGCCACTCTGTGTACACGGCTCAGCCACACTATATAGCATTGTTTACTGCCACTTTGTGTACACCGCTCAGCCAGACTATATAGCATTGTATGTACTGCCACTCTGTGTACACCGCTCAGCCAGACTATATAGCATTGTGTTTACTGCCACTCTGTGTACACCGCTCAGCCACACTATATAGCATTGCATACTCTGCCAGTCAGTGTGTATATTGCTGGGATCAGTAATACTCCACTCACCGCCAACCACTATATGAGCTCACCATGAGTTCCTCAGAGACCACCGCTGGGAGCAGCACTCCCAACAACAGCAACAGCCAACGCCCCACGCAAGCTATAACATCCACCCCAGCAGCCAGTGGTCAGCAGCAGCCCTCCCCGGAGGAGAACGTTGTGTCCATCGGTCCGTCTCCAGAGCGATTAATGAGGGCTGCCATTGAGGAGATGATGGGGCCTGATGTGGAGGAGGAGGTCTGGCTCAGGCCAGCATCCCAAGTTAATGTTGAGGACGATGAGGGGTCTGTGTCTGGGGATGTTGGGGTGGCAGAGGTGGTGGGTGGGTCAGACTCAGGAGAAGAGTTGTATGATGAGGATGATGATCGGGACCATCTGTATGTGCCACAGAGTCCGACCCCGGAAAACATGTTGTATCGTGTGTTTAGGTACTAAAATCTGCGTTCCCAGTAGTGTTGGGCGAACAGTGTTCGCCACTGTTCGGGTTCTGCAGAACATCACCCCGTTCGGGGTGACTATATAGCAGACTATATAGCATTGTGTTTACTGCCACTCTGTGTACACGGCTCAGCCACACTATATAGCATTGTGTTTACTGCCACTCTGTGTCTGCTGGGAACAGTAGTACACCGCTCACCCGCCACTGTATAGCATTGTGCTCTGTGTCGCTGCTGGCAATAGTGGTACACCGCTCACCCACCACTGTATAGCATTTCTGTACTGCCACTGTACTGCTGCCAGTCAGCGTGTACTTTAAGGATAAGTGAAATGAGGAAGAAATCCGGTGAAAGAGGGAGGGGCAAGGGAAGAGGTGTTTCCCCTGACGGTTCACGTACAGGCCACAGGGGAGCACCCAAGAAAACCCACTCAATACCTCCCATGTTGTCCAGGACAACCACCCTCACAGATCCAAAAGAACAGGACCAGATAATTACTTGGATGACCTCTCAAGCGTCCAGCAGTGGGTTAAGCAGCACCAGCACATCACACACGAGATCCGAGTCCTCAGCCAGTTACAAGGAGCCAGTGGGCACAAAGCTGACACAACCGGCAGCGACACCACGCACACAACTGCCAGATAACCAGACGACGTTGAAGTGAGCTGCGCAGAGGTTGTTCTGGGGAGCTCTACTCCACGGCGGCGGCCCCCCACAATGACATATGACGAGTTTGAGGAGATGGAAGAGGAGGGTATGGACAATGTGGACATAGACCCAGATTTTGTTTGTGAACGAGAATATCGCCATCGTAGCAGCAGCACAGATGAGTCTGTTGAAGAACCCACTGCTGCACGAGTTCGCCTTGTGCCACAAGGTAGGCGGCGCGCAATTTCAGGCACCACAAGCGTGGAAGTTCAAGTGAGAGGCAAAAGAGGCGCAAACAGAAATCGCCAGCAAGGCAGGTGCTCCAAAGTCTGGGCTTTCTTTGAAGACTGCACTGAGGATGTTACCATGGCGATTTGCAAGGTGTGCAAGACCTGCCTGAGCAGGGGGAAAAGTATTAACAACCTCTCCACCACCAGCATGAGCCGCCACATGCTATCCAAACATCCCACTCTGTGGGCAAACGCGGCAGGACAGGGTACCACCAGCAACACTGCCTCCCTTGGGTTCACCAGACTCACCACCAGACCCGCCTCAGCAGCAGCAGTAGCCCAGCCATTGCGTGGTTCACAACATTCACAAACATCAGACGACGCTGACACTGTCACTTTCCGGAGTAGTGCTCTTGAGGTCTCCCAGTCTTCATCAAACACAACAACCAACAGCCCTTCGGTGTGCAGCCCTACGGTTCAGTTGTCTGTCTCGGAGATGTTTGAGCGCAAGAGGAAATTGCCAGCAAATGACCCCCGGGCCGTGGCAGTAACAGCCAGCATAGCCAAGCTTCTGGCCTGCGAAATGCTGCCATATCGAGTGGTGGAGACAAACAGCTTCAAGGGCATGATGTCAGTGGCCATCCCACGTTACGTGGTTCCCAGCCACTACCACTTTGCGCGCTCTGCAGTGCCTGAGTTGCATGAGCACTAGAGTTGGGCCGAACCTCCGATTTTCGGTTCGCGAACTTTCGCGAAAGGTTCGGTTCGCGTTAAAGTTCGCGAACCGCAATAGACTTCAATGGGGATGCGAACTTTGAAAAAAAAAAATAATTATGCTGGCCACAAAAGTGATGGAAAAGATGTTTCAAGGGGTCTAACACCTGGAGGGGGGGATGGCGGAGTGGGATACATGCCAAAAGTCCCCGGGAAAAATCTGGATTTGACGCAAAGCAGCGTTTTAAGGGCAGAAATCACATTGAATGCTAAATGACAGGCCTAAAGTGCTTTCAAACATCTTGCATGTGTATACATCAATCAGGTAGTGTAATTAAGGTACTGCTTCACAATGACACACCAAACTCATCGTGTAACGCACCGCAAACAGCTGTTTGTGTAGTGACGGCCGTGCTTTACTGGTGCGCACCATGGCGAGAGTGCAGGTTTTGGTGGCTTTACAGCCCATATGGTCACCTGGCTGATGTAGCTGAATGACAGAACAGTGACTGTCCAGCTGATCAAATTTGGTCTGACCACAATGAGGCAACGACCTTATTATCGTGGGTGTGCCCCCCGAGACACTCATCTAGGCGCCGGTCATTGCTCCATTGTGATACGCAAGCCCCTTCACCACGGCAAGGTAATGATCACGAAGGGGAATGGGCGCATGTACATGCCTTTTCTTTTGTTGTTGCAGCTGCCCGCAGTGCAGCCAGAAAAATTAGGCAGTCATGTACACGCACCCGAAAAATTATTACAGCGGCCGCTGCTAGCAGCGGCCTAAAAAATTCAGCAATCCGCCTGGAGTCCCGGACCCTGTTGGTGGTGGCGGAGAAGGTAGTCAAGCGGCCTGCAGGCAGACATGCTGTGTGGAGGGACTGGGAGCGACTTAGTCTTCTTGGGGCAGGCCAGGCAGCCAGTCACACGGCGTGCAGGCAGAGATGCTGTATGTGCGGGGACTGACTTAGTCTTGGGGCGGGCAGCAGCCCTCCGGGATCCATGCCTCATT
This sequence comes from Hyperolius riggenbachi, assembly GCF_040937935.1. Taxonomy (NCBI): domain Eukaryota; kingdom Metazoa; phylum Chordata; class Amphibia; order Anura; family Hyperoliidae; genus Hyperolius; species Hyperolius riggenbachi. The sequence continues at coordinate 21,403,768 of NC_090648.1, forward strand.
CATTTTGATAAAGGTGAGGTACTTAACACTTTTGTGACTTAGGCGACTTCTGTTCTCTGTGACAATGCCTCCAGCTGCGCTGAAGGTCCTTTCTGAGAGGACGCTTGCGGCAGGGCAGGAGAGAAGTTGGATGGCAAATTGGGACAGCTCTGGCCACAGGTCAAGCCTGCGCACCCAGTAGTTCAAGGGTTCCTCATCGCTGTTCACAGCAGTATCTACATCCACACTTAAGGCCAGGTAGTCGGCTACCTGCCGTTCCAGGCGTTGGTGGAGGGTGGATCCGGAAGGGCTACGGCGAGGCGTTGGACTAAAGAACGTCCGCATGTCCGACATCACCATGAGATCGCTGGAGCGTCCTGTCTTTGACTGCGTGGACACGGGAGGAGGATTAGTGGCAGTGGTACCTTGCTGGCGTTGTGCCGTCACATCACCCTTAAAGGCATTGTAAAGCATAGTTGACAGCTGGTTCTGCATGTGCTGCATCCTTTCCACCTTCCGGTGAGTTGGTAACAGGTCCGCCACTTTGTGCCTGTACCGAGGGTCTAGTAGTGTGGCCACCCAGTACAGCTCATTCCCCTTGAGGTTTTTTATACGGGGGTCCCTCAACAGGCAGGACAGCATAAAAGACGACATCTGCACAAAGTCGGATCCAGTACCCTCCATCTCCTCTTGCTCTTCCTCAGTGACGTCAGGTAAGTCAACCTCCTCCCCCCAGCCGCGAACAATACCACGGGAAGGTTGAGCAGCACAAGCCCCTTGCGATGCCTGCTGAGGTTGTTCTCCTGCCGCTGTCCCCTCCTCCTCCTCCTCCTCCTCCCCCAAAGAAACACCTTGCTCATCATCCTCTGAGTCTGATTCGTCTTCTGCACACGACTTCTCTTCTTCCTCCTCCTCCCCCCTCTGTGCTGCCGCAGGTGTTGAGGAAACAGCTGGGTCTGATGAAAATTGGTCCCATGCCTGTTCCTGCCGTAACGGTTCCTGGTCACGCTCATTCACAGCTTCATCCGCCACTCTACGCACAGCACGCTCCAAGAAGTAAGCGTAGGGAATTAAGTCGCTGATGGTGCCCTCACTGCGGCTCACCAGGTTGGTCACCTCCTCAAACGGCCGCATGAGCCTGCATGCATTCTCCATCAGTGTCCAGTTGTCGGGCCAGAACATCCCCATCTTCCCAGACTGTTACATTCTACTGTAGTTGTAGAGGTAGTGGGTCACGGCTTTCTTCTGTTCTAGCAGGCGGGAGAACATGAGCAGGGTCGAGTTCCAGCGAGTCGGGCTATCGCAAATGAGGCGTCTCACCGGCATGTTGTTTTTGCGCTGAATTTCCGCAAAGCGTGCCATGGCTGTGTAAGACCGCCTCAAATGCCCACAGAACTTCCTGGCCTGCTTCAGGACATTCGCTAAGCCAGGGTACTTTGCCACAAATCTTTGAACCACTAGATTCATGACATGTGCCATGCAGGGTATGTGTGTCAGCTTCCCCATATGCAAAGCGGCAAGCAGATTGCTGCCGTTGTCGCACACCACGTTGCCTATCTCCAGGTGGTGCGGGGTCAGCCACTCATCCACCTGTTTCTTAAGAGCAGCCAGGAGAGCTGCTCCAGTGTGACTCTCCGCTTTGAGACAAGCCATGTCTAAGATGGCGTGACACCGTCGTACCTGGCATGCAGCATAGGCCCTGCGGAGCTGGGGCTGTGTAGCTGGAGAGGAGAACTGCCACTCAGCCAAGGAGGAGGAGGACAGCGAAGAGCATGTAGCAGGAGGAGAGGAGGTGGCAGGAGGCCTGCCTGCAAGCCGTGGAGGTGTCACAATTTGGTCCGCTGCGCCCTGCTTGCCATCGTTCACCACCAGGTTCACCCAATGGGCTGTGTAGGTAATGTAGCGGCCCTGCCCGTGCTTGGCAGACCAGGCATCCGTGGTCAGGTGTACCCTTGACCCAACGCTCTTCGCAAGAGATGACACCACTTGCCTCTCAACTTCACGGTGCAGTTGGGGTATGGCCTTTCTCGAAAAATAAGTGCGGCCTGGCATCTTCCACTGCGGTGTTCCGATGGCCACAAATTTACGGAAGGCCTCAGAGTCCACCAGCCGGTATGGTAACAGCTGCCGAGCTAACAGTTCCGCCACGCCAGCTGTCAGACGCCGGGCAAGGGGGTGACTGGCCGAAATTGGCTTCTTCCGCTCAAACATTTCCTTCACGGACACCTGACTGCTGCTGTGGGCAGAGGAGCAGGAACCGCTCAAGGGCAGAGGCGGAGTGGAGGAGGGTGCCTGTGAAGGTGGAAGGGAGAAAGCGGCAGAAGCAGATAATGCACCTGATGGAGGAGGAAGAGGAGAAGGAGGGTGGCTTTGCTTTTGTGTGCTGCTGCTGCTTTTGCTCAGGTGGCCATCCCATTGCTGTTTCTGCCTTTTCTCCAGGTGCCTTCGTAAGGCACTTGTCCCTACGTGAGTGTTGGCCTTTCCACGGCTCAATTTTTGTTGGCAGAGCGAACAGATGGCTTTGCTCCGATCTGAGGCACACACATGAAAAAATTTCCACACCGCTGAGCCACCCTGGGATGTGGGCACTATGGGGACCTCAGCAGCTGATGCTGAAGGGCAAGTTGGCTGGCTGTACATAGGTGGCAATACATGGTGCCGGACACTGCCACCAGCTGTTTCTGACGAAGAGCTGCCCCAGCTTCTTTCAGCAACTTCTCTCCTCCTCCTACTCTCTGACTCCCCCTCTGAACTGTCCCCCTCTTCATCTCCTCTATTGGGTACATACAGAGGATCCCTATCATCGTCATCATCGTAATCATCCTGCCCAGCTTCGCTTGCCTCAGACAAATCCAAACATGCACCAACATCAGTAGGTCCTTCATCCTCCTTACACGTTACATCCATAATGTTGCCGCGTAACTCAGACATATGAGCTGGTGAAAATTCATCTGGCTGTAACAACAATGGCTGTGCATCAGTGATTTCACCACTAAATAATTCTTGCGAAGTGTCAAATGCAGCGGAAGTGGTGCTAGTAGTAGCGCTGGTGGCTGAGCAAGATGAGGTGTTCTGTGTCGCTAAATACTCAACCACGTCCTGACAATCTTGGGAGGTGATGGGACGTGCCTTCTTCCGAGCACTGTACTGTGGGCCAGGTCCACACGAAATTACATTTACACGACCTCGCGCAGACCTGCCGGGTGGCCTTCCTCTGGCTCTGCCACTACCTCTTCCTCTACCTGTTTTGTCCATATCGGGTATGCACGGAGTGGTATATCACACTGCGTGCACTCACGTAGGTAGGTGGGTTCACTTAACTGCACAGGTATGCGCACTGATGCGGTGGGTTCACTGAACAGAACAGGTATACAGTGGCGGGTTCACAGAACAGGTATGCAGTGGCGTGTCCACTGAACAGAACAGGTATGCAGTGGCGGGTTCACTAAACAGAACAGGTATACAGTGGCGGTTCACTAAACAGAACAGGTATGCAGTGGCGGGTCCACTGAACAGAACAGGTATGCAGTGGCGGGTTCACTTAACTGCACAGGTATGCGCACTGATGCGGTGGGTTCACTGAACAGAACAGGTATGCAGTGGCGGGTTCACTAAACAGAACAGGTATACAGTGGCGGTTCACTAAACAGAACAGGTATGCAGTGGCGGGTCCACTGAACAGAACAGGTATGCAGTGGCGGGTTCACTAAACAGAACAGGTATGCAGTGGCGGGTCCACTGAACAGAACAGGTATGCAGTGGTGGGTTCACTAAACAGAACAGGTATGCAGTGGCGGGTCCACTGAACAGAACAGGTATGCAGTGGCGGGTTCACTAAACAGAACAGGTATACAGTGGCGGTTCACTAAACAGAACAGGTATGCAGTGGCGGGTCCACTGAACAGAACAGGTATGCAGTGGCGGGTTCACTTAACTGCACAGGTATGCGCAATGATGCGGTGGGTCCACTGAACAGAACAGGTATGCAGTGGCGGGTTCACTAAACAGAACAGGTATACAGTGGCGGTTCACTAAACAGAACAGGTATGCAGTGGCGGGTCCACTGAACAGAACAGGTATGCAGTGGCGGGTTCACTTAACTGCACAGGTATGCGCACTGATGCGGTGGGTTCACTGAACAGAACAGGTATGCAGTGGCGGGTTCACTAAACAGAACAGGTATACAGTGGCGGTTCACTAAACAGAACAGGTATGCAGTGGCGGGTTCACTTAACTGCACAGGTATGCGCACTGATGCGGTGGGTTCACTGAACAGAACAGGTATGCAGTGGCGGGTTCACTAAACAGAACAGGTATACAGTGGCGGTTCACTAAACAGAACAGGTATGCAGTGGCGGGTCCACTGAACAGAACAGGTATGCAGTGGCGGGTTCACTTAACTGCACAGGTATGCGCACTGATGCGGTGGGTTCACTGAACAGAACAGGTATGCAGTGGCGGGTTCACTAAACAGAACAGGTATACAGTGGCGGTTCACTAAACAGAACAGGTATGCAGTGGCGGGTCCACTGAACAGAACAGGTATGCAGTGGCGGTTCACTAAACAGAACAGGTGTGCAGTGGCGGGTCCACTGAACAGAACAGGTATGCAGTGGCGAGTTCACTTAACTGCACAGGTATGCGCACTGATGCGGTGGGTCCACTGAACAGAACAGGTATGCAGTGGCGGGTTCACTAAACAGAACAGGTATACAGTGGCGGTTCACTAAACAGAACAGGTATGCAGTGGCGGGTCCACTGAACAGAACAGGTATGCAGTGGCGGGTTCACTAAACAGAACAGGTATGCAGTGGCGGGTCCACTGAACAGAACAGGTATGCAGTGGTGGGTTCACTAAACAGAACAGGTATGCAGTGGCGGGTCCACTGAACAGAACAGGTATGCAGTGGCGGGTTCACTAAACAGAACAGGTATACAGTGGCGGTTCACTAAACAGAACAGGTATGCAGTGGCGGGTCCACTGAACAGAACAGGTATGCAGTGGCGGGTTCACTTAACTGCACAGGTATGCGCACTGATGCGGTGGGTCCACTGAACAGAACAGGTATGCAGTGGCGGGTTCACTAAACAGAACAGGTATACAGTGGCGGTTCACTAAACAGAACAGGTATGCAGTGGCGGGTCCACTGAACAGAACAGGTATGCAGTGGCGGGTTCACTTAACTGCACAGGTATGCGCACTGATGCGGTGGGTTCACTGAACAGAACAGGTATGCAGTGGCGGGTTCACTAAACAGAACAGGTATACAGTGGCGGTTCACTAAACAGAACAGGTATGCAGTGGCGGGTTCACTTAACTGCACAGGGATGCGCACTGATGCGGTGGGTTCACTGAACAGAACAGGTATGCAGTGGCGGGTTCACTAAACAGAACAGGTATACAGTGGCGGTTCACTAAACAGAACAGGTATGCAGTGGCGGGTCCACTGAACAGAACAGGTATGCAGTGGCGGGTTCACTTAACTGCACAGGTATGCGCACTGATGCGGTGGGTTCACTGAACAGAACAGGTATGCAGTGGCGGGTTCACTAAACAGAACAGGTATACAGTGGCGGTTCACTAAACAGAACAGGTATGCAGTGGCGGGTCCACTGAACAGAACAGGTATGCAGTGGCGGTTCACTAAACAGAACAGGTATGCAGTGGCGGGTCCACTGAACAGAACAGGTATGCAGTGGTGGGTTCACAGCACAGGTATGCAGTGGTGGGTTCACAGCACAGGTATGCAGTGGTGGGTTCACAGCACAGGTATGCAGTGGTGGGTTCACAGCACAGGTATGCAGTGGTGGGTTCAATGAACAGGTATACAGTGGCGGGTCCACTGAACAGAACAGGTATGCAGTGGTGGGTTCACAGCACAGGTATGCAGTGGTGGATTCACAGCACAGGTATGCAGTGGTGGGTTCACAGAACAGGTATGCAGCCAGACAGGAACAAGCTAAGCCTAACTAATCTTTCCCTGAGAGACAGTCTGCAGCAGCTCGCCCTACTCTGACTAATGCAGGCACACGAGTGGCCGTAATGGCCGCCGCTGCCTGCCTTATATAAGGGGGGGTGGGGCTCCAGGGGCTAGTGTAGCCTAATTGGCTACACTGGGCCTGCTGACTGTGATGTAGAGGGTCAAAGTTGACCCTCCATGTGCATTATGGGGCGAACCGAACTTCCGCAAAGGTTCGCCTGCGGGACGCGAACGCGAACCACTGAAGTTCGCATGGAACCGTTCGCAGGCGAACCGTTCGGCCCAACTCTAATGAGCACGTGGTCAGCAAAATAACCCGAAGCTTGAAGAATGCCGTTGCCTGCAAGGTTCACCTCACCACTGACACCTGGACGAGTGCGTTCGGCCAGGGTCGATACATCTCCCTTACCGCGCACTGGGTGAACCTTGTGGAGCCTGGCAGCGATTTCTCACCTGCTACGGCGCGGGTGTTGCCCACGCCGCAAACAGCTGCACCGCCGTCCCTCCCACTGGATAACAACAGCAGCACCTACCTCTCTGACTCCTTCTCCTCCAACGCATCTCAAAGCTGTACCTCATCCGGAAACGCTAACCCAGCACCAGCAGCAGTAGGATCGTGGAAGCAGTGCAGCACAGCTGTTGGCATGCGTCAGCAAGCGTTGCTGAAGCTGATCTGCCTTGGGGATAAGCAGCACACAGGGGAGGACATTTGGAGGGGAATAAAGGAACAGACGGATTTGTGGCTGGCACCGCTGGACCTGAAACCGGGCATGAAGCTAGACACCTGGCACGAACTGGCAATGTACGCAATAGAGGTGCTGGCTTGCCCGGCAGCCAGCGTTATGTCGGAACACTGTTTCAGTGCTGCCGGAGGCATCGTCACAGATCGGCGTATCCGCCTCTCCACAGAAAATGCAGACCGTCTGACTCAAATTAAAATGAATCAATCCTGGATTGGAAACGACTACGCAACACTCCAGGACCCCAACCAAGTAACACGACCAATGAACATCTGGGATGGTTTAGCGTTTCCGGCCCCTGTTTATTGAACCTCTCATCTGTATTACATTTATGACTGCATGGCGGCAAAAAGCATTGCTGCTATATCCGCACGCTTTTTGTCCTCATGCAAGGCCTGGGTTGTTGTGTCTCAAAAAGCATGGCCTTCTCCTCCTGCGCCTCCTCCTGTTCCATCACGTCTGCTGCTGCTGCTGGGGTAGCGTTGCCGCGTGGTCCCTGTTTATTGAACCACTTATCTTTATTACATTTATGACTGCTTGGCGGTACAAAGCAAGCTATCCGCAAGCTTCTTGACCTCATGCAAGGCCTGGGTTGTTGTGTCTCAAAGCGTGGCCTTCTCCTCCTGCGCCTCCTCCTGTTCCATCACGTGTGCTGCTGCTGCTGGGGTAGCGTTGCCGGTCCCTGTTTATGGAACCTCTTATCTTTATTACATTTATGACTGCATGGCGGTACAAAGCATGCTATCCGCACGCTTCTTGTCCTCATGCAAGGCCTGGGTTGTTGTGTCTCAAAGCGTGGCCTTCTCCTCCTGTGCCTCCTCCTGTTCCATCACGTGTGCTGCTGCTGCTGCTGGGTTAGCGTTGCTGGTCCCTGTTTATTGAACCTCTCATCTGTATTACATTTATGACTGCATGGCGGCAAAAAGCATGTTACCTGTGCAAAGAAACATGACATTTTCCACATTTAAAAGACAGTTTTTCCTTTGAAACTTTACAATCAATTTTCTCAAAAACTATAAGCTCTTTTTCAAATATTTTTTTTCCTCTTGTACCCACTCCCAAGGTGCACATACCCTGCTAATTTGGGGTATGTAGCATGTAAGGAAGCTTTACAAAGCACAAAAGTTCGGGTCCCCATTGACTTCCATTATGTTCGGAGTTCGGCGCGAACACCCGAACATCGCGGCGATGTTCGGCGAACGTTCGCGAACCCGAACATCTAGGTGTTCGCCCAACACTAGCTCAGCCCCATCAGCCACAAACAAGCTCCAACTGATAAGGAGCATTAGGTGAGAGCGATCTTTGTGCCCTGCAGACAGCTGTGTGTTGTGCTGCAGCATAGGGAACACCATGTGCAGCTCCCACCCGGCTAAAATTAACTAGGAAGTATGGGAGGCAATGGATGACGTGTGTGCTGGGGGTGGGGATGGCTTGGCTGTCTCTCACAGAGGCGCTTAACTTGAATTCTTGTGCAGATTGCTTGATACTCCTCCCTGTATTGCCTGATGAAGCGGGATTGAGCTTGCAAAACGCGTTGCAATTTTTTTGGAGTTTCTAATAAATGTGTTTGATTGTCTGAATCGCAGTTGTTGTTGTGTCTGCTTGAGGGAGGTAAGACCACCACTTCCTCCTTCAATTTTGCCAATTAAGTTGGTTTTTAAGCTCATTTAATCTAATTTCATACTTTTGGCGCCTCTGTTCATTGTATACTATGCACTCCACGTGTTTGCTGGTGCAATGTGGGCTCATGTGTGACGTCACACATGAGCCCACGTTAATCCGGCAACCACGATGGGCGTGTGTATGAGTATTGTGGAAGGAGTCTGGAGCCATCGGTGTAGACGGACAGGTAAAGTATACTGCACCGGGCACTAGGGGCACATTTTACACTGGGGGACAGTGCAGAGGGTGGCAGATGCAGTGTCACCAAGCTGATTACTGAGAAATTTAATTCTGAAATTGATTGAGAATCGCCCTGCAGTGTATGGGCAGGCAACAGATATCTCTACAATTAGATTCAATCAGAGAGAGATCTGTCTCTTGGTCGATCTGCCCATACATCAAACAACAAACACAGAACATTTATATTGCGCTTTTCTCCTGGCGGACTCAAAGCGCCAGAGCTGCAGCCACTAGGACGCGCTCTATAGGCAGTAGCAGTGTTAGGGAGTCTTGCCCAAGGTCTCCTACTGAATAGGTGCGCAAACTTTCGCGAACCGCAATAGACTTCAATGGGGAGGCGAACTTGGAAAACTAGAAAAAATTATGCTGGCCACAAAAGTGATGGAAAAGATGTTTCAAGGGGTCTAACACCTGGACCCCCAGGTGGCGGAGTGGGATGCGTGTCAAAAGTCCCGGGGAAAAATCTGGATTTGACGCAAAGCAGCGTTTCAAGGGCAGAAATCACATTGAATGCTAAATTGCAGGCCTAAAGTGCTTTCAAACATCTTGCATGTGTATACATCAATCAGGGAGTGTAATTAGAGTACTGCTTCTTACTGACACACCAAACTTACTGTGTAACACACCGCAAACAGCTGTTTGCATAGTGACGGCCGGGCTGGACTGGTGCGCACCATGGCAATAGCGGTTTGCAAGCCCATATGGTCGCCGGGCTGTGGTAGCTCAATGAAAGAACAACAGTGACTGTCCGCCTGATCAAATATGGTCTGACCACAATCAAGCAACGACCATATTATCTTTGGTGTGCCACCCTCCCCGAGACACTCATATAGTCGGCGGTCATTGCTTCATTGTGATATGCAAGCCCCTTCACCGCGGCAAGGTAATGATCACGAAGGGGAATGGGCACATGTACATGCCTTTTGTTTTGTCGTTGCAGCTGCAGTGCAGCCAGAAAAATTAGGCAGGCATGTACACGCACCAGAAAAATTAGTATAGTGGCCACTGTTAGCAGCGGCCTTAAAAATTCAGGAATCCGCCTGGAGTCCTGGACCCTGTTGGTGGTGGCGGAGAAGGCAGTCAAGCGGCCTGCAGGCAGAGATGCTGTGTGTGGGGACTGACTTAGTCTTCGGGCGGGCAGTTGCCCTCTGGGATCCATTCATTTTGATAAAGGTGAGGTACTGAACACTGTTGTGACTTAGGCGACTTCTCTTCTCAGTGACAATGCCTCCAGCTGCACTGAAGGTCCTTTCTGACAGGACGCTTGCAGCAGAGCAAGACAGAAGTTGGATGGCAAATTGGGACAGCTCTGGTCACAGGTCAAGCCTGCGCACCCAGTAGTCCAAGGGTTCATCATCGCTGCTCACAGTGTCTACATCCACACTTAAGGCCAGGTAGTCGGCTACCTGCTGGTCCAGGCGTTGGTGGAGGGTGGATCCCGAAGGGCTACGGCAAGGCTTTGGACTAAAGAATGTCTGCATGTCCGACATCACCATGAGATCGCTGGAGCGTCCTGTCCTTGCCTGCGTGGACATGGGAGGAGGATTACTGGCAGTGGTACCTTTATTGCGTTGTGCTGTGACATCACCCTTAAACGCATTGTAAAGCATAGTTGCCAGCTTGTTCTGCACGTGCTGCATCCTTTCCGCCTTCAGGTGAGTTGGTAACAGGTCTGCCACTTTGTGCCTGTACCGAGGGTCTAGTAGCGTGGCCACCCAGTACAGGTCATTCCCCTTGAGTTTTTTTATACGGAGGTCCCTAAACAGGCTGGACTGCATGAAAGACGCCATCTGCACAAATTCAGATCCAGACATACTATCCATCTCCTCTTTCTCTTCCTGAGTGATGCTAAGCAAGTCCTCTTCCTCCCCCCAGCCACGAACAATACCACGGGAACGTGGAGCAGCACAAGCCCCCTGTGATGGCTGCTGCGGTTGTTCTTCTGCTGCCGCCTCTTCCTCCTCCACAGAAACACCTTCCTCATTATCCGAGTCTGACTCCTCTTCTTCCCCACACAACTCCTCTTCTTCCTCCTCCTCCCCCCTCTGTGCTGCCGCAGGTGTTGAGGAAACATCTGGTTCAGATGAAAATTGCTCCCTCGACTCTTCCTGCCGTAACTGTTCCTGTTCACACTCCTCCACAGCTTGATCCACCACTCTATGCATGGCACGTTCCAGGAAGTAAGCGTAGGGGATCAAGTCGCTGATGGTGCCTTTAGTGCGACTCACCAGGTTGGTCACCTCCTCAAACGGCCGCATGAGCCTGCATGCATTTCGCATCAGTGTCCAGTTCGGTGGCCAGAACATCCCCATCTTCCCAGATTGTGTCCTTCTACTGTAATTGTACAGGTACTGGGTGACGGCTTTCTCCTGGTCTAGCAGGCGAGAGAACATGAGCAGGGTCGAATTCCAGCGAGTCGGGCTATCGCATATCAAGCGTCTCACCGGCAAGTTGTTTCTCCGCTGAATGTCCGCAAAGCGTGCCATGGCCGTGTAAGACCGCCTGAAATGCCCACATAACTTTCTGGCCTGCTTCAGGACGCCCTCTAAGCCTGGGTACTTTGACACAAATCTTTGAATGACAAGATTCAACACACGTGCCATGCAGCGTACATGTGTCAGCTTTCCCAAATTCAAAGCGGAAAGGAGATTGCTGCCGTTGTCACACACCACGTTGCCGATCTCCAGCTGGTGCGGGGTCAGCCAGTGCTCCACCTGTTTGTTAAGAGCAGCCAGGAGAGCTGGTCCAGTGTGACTCTCCGCTTTAAGGCAAGACATGTCTAAGATGGCATGACACCGTCGTACCTGGCATGCAGCATAGGCTCTGGGGAGATGGGGCTGTGTAGCGGGAGAGGAGATGGCAGCACCACTAGAGTTTAACTGCCACTCAACCAAGGAGGAGGATGACAGTGAAGAGGATGTAGCAGGAGGAGTAGGAGAGGAGGTGGCAAGAGGCCTGCCTGCAAGCCGTGGTGGTGTCACTAATTGGTCCGCTGCGCAGCCACGTACTCTCTGCTTGCCATCGTTCACCAGGTTGACCCAATGGGCTGTGTAAGTAATGTAGCGGCCCTGACCGTGCTTAGCAGACCAGGCATTCGTGGTCAGGTGGACCCTTGACCCAACGCTCTTTGCCAGAGATGACACCACTTGCCTCTGAACTTCATGGTACAGTTTGGGTATCGCCTTTCTAGAAAAAGTAAATGTGGCCTGGTATCTTCCACTGCGGTGTACCAATGGCAACAAATTTACGGAAAGCCTCAGACTCCACCAGCTTGTATGGTAACAGCTGGCGAGCTAATAGTTCCGCAACGACAGCTGTCAGACGGCAGGCAAGGGGGTGACTGGCAGAACTTGGCTTCTTCCGCTCAAAGATTTCCTTCATGGACACCTGGCTGCTGTGGGCAGAGGAGCAGGAACCGCTCAAGGGCAGAGGCGGAGTGGAAGAGGGTGGCTGTGATGGTGCAAGGGAGAAAGCAGCTGAACATGCTGCACCTGAAGGAGGAAGAGGAGAAGGAGGGTGGCCTTTCTTTTGTGTGGTTTTGCTCAGGTGTTCTTCCCATTGCTGTTTGTGCCTTTTTTTCCAGGTGCCTTCTTAAGGTACTTGTCCCTACGTGAGTGTTGGCCTTTCCACGGCTCAATTTTTGGAGACAGAGAGAACAGATGGCTTTACTCCGATCTAAGGCAGACACATAAAAAAATTTCCACACCGCTGAGCCACCCTGGGGTGATGGCACTATAGTGGCCTCAGAGTCAGCAGCTGATGTTGAAGGGCATGTTGGCTGGCTGTCCATAGCTGGCGATACATGGCGCCGGACACTGCCACAAGCTGTTTTTGAGGACGAGCTCCCCCGCTTCTTTCAGGAACTTGTCTCCTCCTACTCCTCTCTGGCTCCCCCTCCGAACTGTCCTCCTGTTGATCTCTTCTATTGGGAACATACGTTGCATCCGTATAATTGTCATCATAATCATCCTGCTCAGCTTCACTTTCCTCAGACACCTCCAAAACTGCACCAACAGCAGGTACTTCATCATCATCATCCTATTCCATTACATCTATATTGTCGCCTAACTCACACATTTGAGGTGGTGTAACTTGCTTAGCGCCTTCATAATGTTGTAGCAATAGTGGCTGTGAATTAGTGGTTTCAACTCCAAATAACTCTTGCGAAGTGTCAAATGCAGCGGATGTGGTGCTTGTAGTAGTGCTGGTGGCTGCGGGAGATGAGGTGTTCTGTGTTAAATAGTCAACCACATCCTGACAATTTTGGGAGGTGATGGCACGTGCCTTCTTCTGAGCACTGTACTTTGGGCCAGGGCCGCACGAAATCACATCAACACGCCCATGCACACACCTGCCAGGTGGCCTTCCTCTGGGTCTGCCGCTACCTCTTCCGCGACCTGGTTTGTCTGTTTTGTCCATATCGGGGTGGTGGGGGTGGGGGGGTTGAACTGATTTGATTAATACAATGTGCAGTCACACAGGTGCAGCAGTTAACAGGTATGCACGGAGTGGTATATCACACTGCATGCACTGACGTAGGTAGGTGGGTTCACTGAACCCAACAGCTAGGTAGGTATATGCAGTAATGGGTATTACAATGTGCAGCTGCCTATCACACACACAGGTACAGTAGTCATTGAATGTGCTGGGCCTGGGCTGGCAGTGGCACTGCACACAGTATGAATTACAAAAGCTGTCGCCGCAACACACGTGCAGTAATAATGGGTATTACACAATGTGCAGCTGACACAGGTGTGTGATTGTGATTGGCCTGGGCTGGCACTGGCTAGTGTTGGGCGAACAGTGTTCGCCACTGTTCGGGTTCTGCAGAACATCACCCTGTTCGGGTGATGTTCGAGTTCGGCCGAACACCTGACGGTGCTCGGCCAAACCGTTCGGCCACATGGCCGAACTAAGAGCGCATGGCCGAACGTTCCCCGAACGTTCGGCTAGCGCTGTGATTGGCCGAACGGGTCACGTGGTTCGGACCCGAACGCGCTCTGATTGGCCGAACGGTCACGTGGTTCGGGTAAATAAATACCCGAACCACGTCATATCTCCGCCATTTGTCTGTGGGTTTAGCTTTGGGTAGGCAGGCAGGGTAGTTCGCGCTCCAGCCACGCTAGCCAGGGTCCCCCCCAGTCATTGTGTGTCGCAGCTGGGAACAGTAGTACACCGCTCGCTCAGCCACACTATATATAGCATTGTTTACTGCCACTGTGTACCTCGCTCAGCCACACTATATAGCATTCTGTGTACTGTTCTGTGTCTGCTGGGAACAGTAGTACACCGCTCGTTCAGCCACACTATATAGCATTCTGTGTACTGTTCTGTGTCTGCTGGGAACAGTAGTACACCGCTCGTTCAGCCACACTATATAGCATTCTGTGTACTGTTCTGTGTCTGCTGGGAATAGTGGTACACCGCTCGTTCAGCCACACTATATAGCATTCTGTGTACTGTTCTGTGTCTGCTGGGAACAGTAGTACACCGCTCGTTCAGCCACACTATATAGCATTCTGTGTACTGTTCTGTGTCTGCTGGGAATAGTGGTACACCGCTCGTTCAGCCACACTATATAGCATTCTGTGTACTGTTCTGTGTCTGCTGGGAACAGTAGTACACCGCTCGTTCAGCCACACTATATAGCATTCGGTGTACTGTTCTGTGTCTGCTGGGAACAGTAGTACACCGCTCGTTCAGCCACACTATATAGCATTCTGTGTACTGTTCTGTGTCTGCTGGGAACAGTAGTACACCGCTCGTTCAGCCACACTATATAGCATTCTGTGTACTGTTCTGTGTCTGCTGGGAATAGTGGTACACCGCTCGTTCAGCCACACTATATAGCATTCTGTGTACTGTTCTGTGTCTGCTGGGAATAGTGGTACACCGCTCGTTCAGCCACACTATATAGCATTCTGTGTACTGTTCTGTGTCTGCTGGGAACAGTAGTACACCGCTCGTTCAGCCACACTATATAGCATTCTGTGTACTGTTCTGTGTCTGCTGGGAATAGTGGTACACCGCTCGTTCAGCCACACTATATAGCATTCTGTGTACTGTTCTGTGTCTGCTGGGAATAGTGGTACACCGCTCGTTCAGCCACACTATATAGCATTCTGTGTACTGTTCTGTGTCTGCTGGGAACAGTAGTACACCGCTCGTTCAGCCACACTATATAGCATTCTGTGTACTGTTCTGTGTCTGCTGGGAATAGTGGTACACCGCTCGTTCAGCCACACTATATATTGTTTACTGCCACTGTGTACCTCGCTCAGCCACGCTATATATAGCATTGTGTTTTCTGACACTCTGTGTACACGGCTTAGCCTGGCTATATAGCATTGTGTGTACTGCCACTGTGCACCTCGCTCAGCCACGCTATATATAGCATTGTGTTTTCTGACACTCTGTGTACACGGCTTAGCCTGACTATATAGCATTGTGTGTACTGCCACTGTGCACCTCGCTCAACCACGCTATATATAGCATTGTGTTTACTGCCACTCTGTGTACACCGCTCAGCCAGACTATATACCATTGTTTACTGACACTCTGTGTACACCGCTCAGCCAGACTATATACCATTGTTTACTGACACTCTGTGTACACCGCTCAGCCAGACTATATACCATTGTTTACTGACACTCTGTGTACACCGCTCAGCCAGACTATATACTATTGTTTACTGCCACTCTGTGTACATGGCTCAGCCAGACTATATAGCATTGTGTGTACTGCCACTCTGTGTACACCGCTCAGCCAGACTATATAGCATTGCGTACTCTGCCAGTCAGTGTGTATATTGCTGGGATCAGTAATACTCCACTCACCGTCAACCACTATATGAGCTCACCATGAGTTCCTCAGAGACCTCCGCTGTGAGCAGCACTCCCAACAACAGCAACAGCCAACGCCCCACGCAAGCTATAACATCCACCCCAGCAGCCAGTGGTCAGCAGCAGCCCTCCCCGGAGGAGAACGTTGTGTCCATCGGTCCGGCGCCAGAGCGATTAATGAGGGCTGCCATTGAGGAGATGATGGGGCCTGATGTGGAGGAGGAGGTCGGGCTCAGGCCAGCATCCCAAGTTAATGTTGAGGACGATGAGGGGTCTGTGACTGTGTCTGGGGATGTTGGGGTGGCAGAGGTGGTGGGTGGGTCAGACTCAGGAGAAGAGTTGTATGATGAGGATGATGATCGGGACCATCTGTATGTGCCTCAGAGTCCGACCCCGGAAAACATGTTGTATCGTGTGTTTAGGTACTAAAATCTGCGTTCCCAGTAGTGTTGGGCGAACAGTGTTCGCCACTGTTCGGGTGCTGCAGAACATCACCCCGTTCGGGGTGACTATATAGCAGACTATATAGCATTGTGTTTACTGCCACTCTGTGTACACGGCTCAGCCACACTATATAGCATTGTGTTTACTGCCACTCTGTGTCTGCTGGGAACAGTAGTACACCGCTCACCCGCCACTGTATAGCATTGTGCTCTGTGTCGCTGCTGGCAATAGTGGTACACCGCTCACCCACCACTGTATAGCATTTCTGTACTGCCACTGTACTGCTGCCAGTCAGCGTGTACTGTAAGGATAAGTGAAATGAGGAAGAAATCCGGTGAAAGAGGGAGGGGCAAGGGAAGAGGTGTTTCCCCTGACGGTTGTGCTGGGGAGCTGTACTCCACGGCGGCGGCCCCCCACAATGACATATGACGAGTTTGAGGAGATGGAAGAGGAGGGTATGGACAATGTGGACATAGACCCAGATTTTGTTTGTGAACGAGAACATCGCCGTCGTAGCAGCAGCACAGATGAGTCTGTTGAAGAACCCACTGCTGCACGAGTTCGCCTTGTGCCACAAGGTAGGCGGCGCGCAATTTCAGGCACCACAAGCGTGGAAGTTCAAGTGAGAGGCAAAAGAGGCGCAAACAGAAATCGCCAGCAAGGCAGGTGCTCCAAAGTCTGGGCTTTCTTTGAAGACTGCACTGAGGATGTTACCATGGCGATTTGCAAGGTGTGCAAGACCCGCCTGAGCAGGGGGAAAAGTATTAACAACCTCTCCACCACCAGCATGAGCCGCCACATGCTATCCAAACATCCCACTCTGTGGGCAAACGCGGCAGGACAGGGTACCACCAGCAACACTGCCTCCCTTGGGTTCACCAGACTCACCACCAGACCCGCCTCAGCAGCAGCAGTAGCCCAGCCATTGCGTGGTTCAAAACATTCCAAAAAATCAGATGACGCTGACACTGTCACTTTCCGGAGTAGTGCTCTTGAGGTCTCCCAGTGTTCATCAAACACAACAACCAACAGCCCTTCGTTGTGCAGCCCTACGGTTCAGTTGTCTGTCTCGGAGATGTTTGAGCGCAAGAGGAAATTGCCAGCAAATGACCCCCGGGCCGTGGCAGTAAGAGCCAGCATAGCCAAGCTTCTGGCCTGCGAAATGCTGCCATATCGAGTGGTGGAGACAAACAGCTTCAAGGGCATGATGTCAGTGGCCATCCCACGTTACGTGGTTCCCAGCCGCTACCACTTTGCGCGCTCTGCAGTGCCTGAGTTGCATGAGCACGTGGTCAGCAAAATAACCCGAAGCTTGAAGAATGCCGTTGCCTGCAAGGTTCACCTCACCACTGACACCTGGACGAGTGCGTTCGGCCAGGGTCGATACATCTCCCTTACCGCGCACTGGGTGAACCTTGTGGAGCTTGGCAGCGAATCCTCACCTGCTACGGCGCGGGTGTTGCCCACGCCGCAAACACCTGCACCGCCGTCCCTCCCACTGGATAACAACAGCACCTACCTCTCTGACTCCTTCTCCTCCAACGCATCTCAAAGCTGTACCTCATCCGGAAACGCTAACCCAGCAGCAGTAGGATCGTGGAAGCAGTGCAGCACAGCTGTTGGCATGCGTCAGCAAGCGTTGCTGAAGCTGATCTGCCTTGGGGATAAGCAGCACACAGGGGAGGAAATTTGGAGGGGAATAAAGGAACAGATGGATTTGTGGCTGGCACCGCTGGACCTGAAACCGGCCATGGTTGTGTGTGATAATGGGAGTAATCTCATTCGCGCTTTAAGGTTGGCTAAGCTGACACATGATGAAGAAGAGGAGGAGGAACAGCTGGAGTTGGAGCAGGAATTTCCTGCCACCACTGACGAGGGCCAGAGCGGTGCACGTTGGACTTCCACAATTCAGCGCGAATGGTCAGCAGAAGCAGACCAGGAAGAAGGTGACGACTATGATGCATCACAACAACTATCACAACGCTCACAAGAGGATGATGAGGATTCTGGTAGGACTCTGGCACACATGGCTCAATTCATGCTAAACTGCATTGAACGCGACCCACGCATTGTGCGCATTCGGGACAACACCAATTACTGGGTTTATATACCCTTCTGGATCCACGGTACAAACACAATGTTCCAAAACTGCTTGAAGAGTCAGACAGGTCAAAATGGAAGAATACCAGCAGGCCCTTGTGGAGACTTTAGAGAGGAGATTGACATCCTCCCCCTCCTCTAGCCAGTTGTACGCCGACAGACTGACTTCCGCAAACCCAGGACGACCAGGAGGGCAGCAAACAACACAAGCCGCAGCTAGTGCCCAAAAGGGAATGGTATCGGCAGTGTCCTTGGAGTGGGAAAATTTTCTGACACCCATGCAGCAGCAGCCCACAGAACAGCAAGCGTGCAGATCCACCTCCAACACCGATCGCCTGGAGAAGATGGTCAAGGACTACATGTCAGATGGCGTAGCTGTGTCTAACAATCCATCTGCACCCTTCAACTATTGGGTATCGAAGCTAGACACCTGGCACGAACTGGCAATGTACGCAATAGAGGTGCTGGCTTGCCCGGCAGCCAGCGTTATGTCGGAACGCTGTTTCAGTGCTGCCGGAGGCATCGTCACAGATCGGCGTATCCGCCTCTCCACAGAAAATGCAGACCGTCTGACTCAAATTAAAATGAATCAATCCTGGATTGGAAACGACTACGCAACACTCCAGGACCCCAACCAAGTAACATGACCAATGAACATCTGGGATGGTTTAGCGTTTCCGGTCCCTGTTTATTGAACCTCTCATCTGTATTACATTTATGACTGCATGGCGGCAAAAAGCATTGCTGCTATATCCGCACGCTTTTTGTCCTCATGCAAGGCCTGGGTTGTTGTGTCTCAAAAAGCATGGCCTTCTCCTCCTGCGCCTGCTCCTGTTCCATCACGTGTGCTGCTGCTGCTGGGTTAGCGTTTCCAGTCCCTGTTTATGGAACCTCTCATCTGTATTACATTTATGACTGCATGGCGGCAAAAAGCATTGCTATATCCGCACGCTTTTTGTCCTCATGCAAGGCCTGGGTTGCGTCTCAAAAAGCGTGGCCTTCTCCTCCTGTGCCTCCTCCTGTTCCATCACGTGTGCTCTGTGCTGCTGCTGCTGGGTTAGCGTTACCGGTCCCTGTTTATGGAACCTCTTCTCTTTATTACATTTATGACTGCATGGCGGCAAAAAGCATTGCTATATCCGCACGCTTCTTGTCCTCATGCAAGGCCTGGGTTGTTGTGTCTCAAAGCGTAGCCTTCTCCTCCTGCGCCTCCTCCTGTTCCATCACGTGTGCTCTGTGCTGCTGCTGCTGCTGGGTTAGCGTTACCGGTCCCTGTTTATTGAACCTCTTATCTTTATTACATTTATGACTGCATGGCGGTAAAAAGCATGCTATCCGCACGCTTCTTGTCCTCATGCAAGGCCTGGGTTGTTGTATCTCAAAAAGCGTGGCCTTCTCCTCCTGCGCCTCCTCCTGTTCCATCACGTGTGCTCTGTGCTGCTGCTGCTGCTGGGTTAGCGTTACCGGTCCCTGTTTATGGAACCTCTTCTCTTTATTACATTTATGACTGCCTGGCGGTAAAAAACATGTTACCTGTGCAAAGAAACATGACATTTTCAGCATTTAAAAGACAATTTTTCCTTTGAAACTTTACAATCAATTTTCTCAAAAACTATAAGCTCTTTTTGCAAAATTTTTTTTCCTCTTGTACCCACTCCCAAGGTGCACATACCCTGTAAATTTGGGGTATGTAGCATGTAAGGAGGCTTTACAAAGCACAAAAGTTCGGGTCCCCATTGACTTCCATTATGTTCGGAGTTCGGGTCGAACACCCGAACATCGCGGCCATGTTCGGCCTGTTCGGCCCGAACCCGAACATCTAGATGTTCGCCCAACACTAGCACTGGCACACAGTATGAATTACAAAAGCTGTCTATACAACACACATGCAGTAATAATGGGTATTACACAATGTGCAGCTGATACAGGTGTGTGATTGTGCTGGGCCTGGGTTGGCACTGGCACTGGCACACAGTATGAATTACAAAAGCTGTCTATACAACACAAGTGCAGTAATAACGGGTATTACACAATGTGTAGCTGACACAGGTGTGTGATTGTGCTGGACCTGGGCTGGCACTGGCACACAGTATGAATTACAAAAGCTGTCTATACAACACAAGTGTAGTGACACACACGGGAAAAAAAATCCCAAAAACAGGATTAGCTCTGAAAAGAGCTGTGTCTGGGTGCTATTATAGCAATAAGATTTAGCCATGAGCAAGATAGCAAGCCAAGAGCCTAACTAATCTTTCCCTAGGAGAAACAGTGTGAAGCAGCTCATCCTACTCTCACTATTACAGGCACACGAGTGAGTGTAATGGCCGGCGGAGCCTGCCTTTTATAAGGGGGAGAGTAGCTCCAGGAGAGAGTGTAGCCTAATTGGCTACAATGTGCCTGCTGACTGTGATGTAGAGGGTCAAAGTTGACCCTAATGGAGCATTATGGGGCGAATCGAACTTCCGGGAAAGTTTGCCTTCACTTGCGAAGGCGAACAACCCAAAGTTCGCCTGGAACCGTTCGCCGGCGCACTGTTCGGCCCATCTCTATTCCTTGCATTGCGCATAGTGGTGATAGCTTCATTTTGGGTGGTTGTTCCTATGAATTTGGGGGTTATAGAAACCTTATGCCGGTTATACTGGAGTGATTCTTGCATTTCACATGGGCTGATTGTTTCATTTTATATAGGGGCGGCTGTTGCAATGTCCTACCCTCAGCTTATATGCGAGTCAATCACTTTATCCTGATATCTGAGGTGAAAGGTGAAGGGTCGGCTTATATGCGGGTCAGCTTATATGCAAGTATATACAGTCATTTCATATAGATGCTAAAGTTTCCTCAGCCAGGATAAGTGTTATCTTAGTAAAAATCAAACACCAATATAGGTGCCCAACAACATCTTTTGACAACCCACCATTCTGGATCACTGAACAGCCAGATATGACAGTCTCCATATCCTTCTCAATTCAGGTGGCCTTTACATTTTTCTCTGTGTTAAACCATTCCCGGCCATATGCAATTCACTTTTTCTCCTGAGTTTTCTCCAAAGAGATAATTTTCCATCTTCGATTTATAACAACTTTTTAGGAATTTGCAATGGAAAAAGTACCAAAAATAAGGTGAAAAAGTACTATAAAAATTATTATGAGTATTTGTTTGCTTGTTGGTGGTTTAAAGGTCATTTTATTGACAAGTTTGAAAATGATCACCTAGGAGAAAACTCAGGTGAAAAAGTGAATTGCATATGGGCCTACAAGTCTTAAGAAACACAAACAAACACACACACACTCACACACACACACACTATGTTGTGTATGTTATGATATTGCAGTTAATGTCAAAATATCCTTGCATTCTCTTTTTCTTTACTAATAACCTCCAGACCACATATAGGAGCAATGTCACCACATCCTTTTTTGGGGGGTTTCTAAAACCAGTACAAATTTTTATACATTGCTTTTTGCCTCAGTCCTTATGTTATACTGTTACTGTAAGTGGAAACCTCATATTTAGAGATGTCGCAAGCCTCCGATTTTTGGTTCGAAAACCGCATTCGCAAACTTCCACAAAAAGTTTGTGAATCGGCGAACTTCGCAAACCGCCATAGACTTCAATGGGCAGGCAAACTTTAAAAACTTCAAACGTTAATTCTGGCCACACAAGTGATGGAAAAGATTTTTCTAGGGGTCTAACACCTGGAGTGGGGCATGGCGGAGTGGGATACATGCCAAAAGTCTCAGTACAAAATCAGGATTTGAAGCACAGAAGCGTTTTAAGGAGAGAAATCACATTGCATGCTAAATTGAAGGCATAAAGTGCTTTAAAACATCTTGCATGTGTATACATCAATCAGGGAGTGCAATTAGTGTACTGCTTCACACTGAAAGACCAAACTCACTGTGTAACACACCGCAAACAGCTGTTTGTGTAGTGGCAGCTGTGCTGGACTGGTGCACACAATGGTGAGAGTGCAGAAGATAGCGATTTTCAAGCCCATATGGTCGCCGGGCTGAGGTAGCTTAATGATAGAACAACAGTGACTGTCCAGCTGATTGAAGTTGGTCTGTCCACAATGAAGCAATGACCTTAATATCTTGGGTGTGCCCCCCCCCCCCCCCGACACACTCATATAGCCGGCAACCATTGCTTTATTGTGATACGTAAGGCCCTTCAAAGGAAGGCAGAAGGCACGACACGCAAGTCCCGACTCGGGGAGGTAGTGACGAAAAACAACAATACAGGACTCTTTAGAGGCCCTGTATGATGATGAGTACACTTGAAATCCTTTAACAGGAATCTTTTGTGGAGGTCAAGTCTGCCATTAATTCAACTGTGTGGCCAACTCTCTTTGGTACTTTCTGCACCATGGTGACCATGGGTAATGGCCGGGGAATCAGGGTTCGATTCCGGTCTGGAGTGGGAGCCTGAGAAATGGCTACCACCACACATCCAAGGAAGGACCCAATGTGCTGTATAAATAATGTCCCTGCCCTGACCGTGCTTTGCAGACCAGGCATCTGTGGTCAGATGGACCCTTGACCCAACGCTGTGTGCCAGAGATGAAACCACTTGCCTTTAACGAGAATATGTTATGGAGGGCAAGTCTGCCATCCATTCAAGTGAAAGGTATGCACTGACTCCCAGGTATAATACAATGTGCAGTGACAGATGCAGTGAAAGGTATGCTGTTACTGTTGGTATAACAATGTGCAGTCACACAGGTGAGTAAACAGGTATGCAGTGACTGATATATAACACTGTGTGCTGTCACGCAGGTGCAGTGAACAGGTATGCAGTGACTGGTATCAATACAATGTGCAGCTGTCACATACAGGTGCAGTGAACAGTTATGCAGTGACTGCTGGTATATAACACTGCGTGCTGTCACGCAGGTGCAGTGAACATGAACAGGTATGCACGGTCGGACTGGTATTACAAATGTGCAGCTGTCACACACAGGTGCAGTGAAAAGGTAGGCACTGAATGTGCTGGGCCTGGCAGTGGCACAGAATAGGAATTAGCAAGGGCCAGCTGTGACTGACAGGGCTGTATATGCAAGTGTCAGTGGGACACATACACAAAAAAAGAAAAAAACAGATCACAAGAACAACATTAGCTCTCAAGAGTAGTGTTGGGCGAACATCTAGATGTTCGGGTTCGGGCCGAACAGGCCGAACATGGCCGCGATGTTCGGGTGTTCGACCCGAACTCCGAACATAATGGAAGTCAATGGGGACCCGAACTTTTGTGGTTTGTAAAGCCTCCTTACATGCTACATACCCCAAATTTACAGGGTATGTGCACCTTGGGAGTGGGTACAAGAGGAAAAAAAAAATTTGCAAAAAGAGCTTATAGTTTTTGAGAAAATCGATTTTAAAGTTTCAAAGGGAAAACTGTCTTTTAAATGCGGGAAATGTCTGTTTTCTTTGCACAGGTAACATGTTTTTTGTCGGCATGCAGTCATAAATGTAATACATATAAGAGGTTCCAGGAAAAGGGACCGGTAACGCTAACCCAGCAGCAGCACACGTGATGGAACAGGAGGAGGCGCAGGAGGAGAAGGCCACGCTTTGTGAGACACAACAACCCCGGCCTTGCATGAGGGCAAGAAGCGTGCGGATAGCATGCTTTGTACCGCCATGCAGTCATAAATGTAATAAAGATAAGAGGTTCCATAAACAGGGACCGGCAACGCTAACCCAGCAGCAGCAGCAGCAGCAGCAGACGTGATGGAACAGGAGCAGGTGCAGGAGGAGAAGGCCACGCTTTGTGAGACACAACAACCCAGGCCTTGCATGAGGGCAAGAAGCGTGCGGATAGCATGCTTTGTACCGCCATGCAGTCATAAATGTAATAAAGATAAGAGGTTCCATAAACAGGGAGCGGCAACGCTAACCCAGCAGCAGCAGCAGACGTGATGGAACAGGAGCAGGCGCAGGAGGAGAAGGCCACGCTTTTTGAGACGCAACCCAGGCCTTGCATGAGGACAAAAAGCGTGCGGATATAGCAATGCTTTTTGCCGCCATGCAGTCATAAATGTAATACAGATGAGAGGTTCAATAAACAGGGACTGG
This sequence comes from Hyperolius riggenbachi, assembly GCF_040937935.1. Classification (NCBI taxonomy): domain Eukaryota; kingdom Metazoa; phylum Chordata; class Amphibia; order Anura; family Hyperoliidae; genus Hyperolius; species Hyperolius riggenbachi. The sequence continues at coordinate 21,427,830 of NC_090648.1, forward strand.
AAATGCTAACCCAGCAGCAGCAGACATGATGGAACAGGACTAGGAGCAGGCGCAGGAGGAGAAGGCCAAGCTTTTTGAGACACAACAACACAGGCCTTGCATGAGGACAAAAAGCGTGCGGATATAGCAATGCTTTTTGCCGCCATGCAGTCATAAGTGTAATACAGATGAGAGGTTCAATAAACAGGGACCGGAAACGCTAAACCATCCCAGATGTTCATTGGTCATGTTACTTGGTTGGGGTCCTGGAGTGTTGCGTAGTCGTTTCCAATCCAGGATTGATTCATTTTAATTTGAGTCAGACGGTCTGCATTTTCTGTGGAGAGGCGGATACGCCGATCTGTGACGATGCCTCCGGCAGCACTGAAACAGCGTTCCGACATAACGCTGGCTGCCGGGCAAGCCAGCACCTCTATTGCGTACATTGCCAGTTCGTGCCAGGTGTCTAGCTTCGATACCCAATAGTTGAAGGGTGCAGATGGATTGTTAGACACAGCTACGTCATCTGACATGTAGTCCTTGACCATCTTCTCCAGGCGATCGGTGTTGGAGGTGGATCTGCACGCTTGCTGTTCTGTGGGCTGCTGCTGCATGGGTGTCAGAAAATTTTCCCACTCCAAGGACACTGCCGATACCATTCCCTTTTGGGTACTAGCTGCGGCTTGCGTTGTTTGCTGCCCTCCTGGTCGTCCTGGGTTTGCGGAAGTCAGTCTGTCTGCGTACAACTGGCTAGAGGAGGGGGAGGATGTCAATCTCCTCTCTAAAGTCTCCACAAGGGCCTGCTGGTATTCTTCCATTTTGACCTGTCTGACTCTTTCTTCAAGCAGTTTTGGAACATTGTGTTTGTACCGTGGATCCAGAAGGGTATAAACCCAGTAATTGGTGTTGTCCAGAATGCGCACAATGCGTGGGTCACGTTCAATGCAGTCTAGCATGAATTGAGCCATGTGTGCCAGAGTCCTACCAGAATCCTCATCATCCTCTTGTGAGCGTTGTGATAGTTGTTGTGATGCATCATAGTCGTCACCTTCCTCCTGGTCTGCTTCTGCTGACCATTCGCGTTGAATTGTGGAAGTCCAACGTGCACCGCTCTGGCCCTCGTCAGTGGTGGCATGAAATTCCTGCTCCAACTCCAGCTGTTCCTCCTCCTCTTCTTCGTCATAGCTGCTGGGGCCAGCGTTCCCTGAGGCGGATGGCCTGATGTTGGTACCATCACGCTGATCGTTTTCTCCTTCAGATTCCCCCAGTTGCATCATGACAGCTGTTTCCTTGATTTTTAACATCGACCTCTTCAGTAAACACAGCAGTGGTATGGTAATGCTGACTGAAGAGTTGTCACTGCTCACAAGCAACGTGGATTGCTCAAAATTTTGGAGGACTTGGCAGAGGTCCAACATGTTGGCCCAATCGGATCCACAGAAGCTTGGCAGCTGGCCGGATGCGCCTCGGTACTGCGCCGTCATGTACTGGACCACTGCACTCTTCTGCTCGCAAAAGCGGGCTAGCATGTGCAGCGTAGAATTCCAGCGCGTAGGGACATCACACAGCAAGCGATGGTGGGGGAGATTGAAGCGCTCCTGCATCTTGGCGAGTGCCCCCGAAGCAGTACTGGAAGTTCTACAATGTTTGGCCACTCGACGCACCTTCAACAGAAGATCGGCCACGCCTGGGTATGTCCTCAGGAACCGCTGAACTACTAGGTTCATCACGTGCGCCAGGCAAGGGATGTGTGTCAGCTTAGCCAACCTTAAAGCGCGAATGAGATTACTCCCATTATCACACACAACCATGCCCGGTTTCAGGTCCAGCGGTGCCAGCCACAAATCCGTCTGTTCCTTTATTCCCTTCCAAATTTCCTCCCCTGTGTGCTGCTTATCCCCAAGGCAGATTAGCTTCAGCAACGCTTGCTGACGCATGCCAACAGCTGTGCTGCACTGCTTCCACGATCCTACTGCTGCTGGGTTAGCGTTTCCGGATGAGGTACAGCTTTGAGATGCGTTGGAGGAGAAGGAGTCAGAGAGGTAGGTGCTGCTGTTATCCAGTGGGAGGGACGGCGGTGCAGCTGTTTGTGGCGTGGGCAACACCCGTGCCGTAGCAGGTGAGGAATCGCTGCCAGGCTCCACAAGGTTCACCCAGTGCGCGGTAAGGGAGATGTATCGACCCTGGCCGAACGCACTCGTCCAGGTGTCAGTGGTGAGGTGAACCTTGCAGGCAACGGCATTCTTCAAGCTTCGGGTTATTTTGCTGACCACGTGCTCATGCAACTCAGGCACTGCAGAGCGTGCAAAGTGGTAGCGGCTGGGAACCACGTAACGTGGGATGGCCACTGACATCATGCCCTTGAAGCTGTTTGTCTCCACCAATCGATATGGCAGCATTTCGCAGGCCAGAAGCTTGGCTATGCTGGCTGTTACTGCCACGGCCCGGGGGTCATTTGCTGGCAATTTCCTCTTGCGCTCAAACATCTCCGACACAGACAACTGAACCGTAGCGCTGCACACGGAAGGGCTGTTGGTTGTTGTGTTTGAAGAACACTGGGAGACCTCAAGAGCACTACTCCGGAAAGTGACAGTGTCAGCGTCGTCTGATGTTTGTGAATGTTGTGAACCACGCAATGGCTGGGCTACTGCTGCTGCTGAGGCGGGTCTGGTGAACCCAAGGGAGGCAGTGTTGTTTCTGGTACCCTGTCCTGACGCGTTTGCCCAAAGAGTGGGATGTTTGGATAGCATGTGACGGCTCATGCTGGTGGTGGAGAGGTTGTTAATACTTTTCCCCCTGCTCAGGCGGGTCTTGCACACCTTGCAAATCGCCATGGTAACATCCTCAGTGCAGTCTTCAAAGAAAGCCCAGACTTTGGAGCACCTGCCTCCTTGCTGGCGATTTCTGTTTGCTCCTCTTTTGCCTCTCACTTGAACTTCCACGCTTGTGGTGCCTGAAATTGCGCGCCGCCTACCTTGTGGCACAAGGCGAGCTCGTGCAGCAGTGGGTTCTTCAACAGACTCATCTGTGCTGCTGCTACGACGGCGATGTTCTCGTTCACAAACAAAATCTGGGTCTCTGTCCACATTGTCCATACCCTCCTCTTCCATCTCCTCAAACTCGTCATATGTCATTGTGGGCCGCCGCCGTGGAGTAGAGCTCCCCACAACAACCTCTGCGCAGCACACTCCAACGTCGTCTTCCAGATCTTGTCGGCCGACCTCCTGCAATTGCAACCCCTCCTGCCCAAATTGCTCTGGGATTTGGGTTTCCGAGTCCTCTTCGGACTCGCCTTGTATTTCAGTGCGCGGTGCATTTCCCACAGTTAACGGTTGTGAATCCAGGCACAACATTTCTGGCTGTTCCTCCATTGACCTTTGAAAGGTGGAAGTTTGTTGGGCTGGGAATAGCTCCTGCGAATACCCCATTGTGTCCTGAGGTAATTCATCGGACTGGTTATCTGGCAGTTGTGTGCGTGGTGTCGCTGCCGGTTGTGTCAGCTTTGTGCCCACTGGCTCCTTGTAACTGGCTGAGGACTCGGACCTCGTGCGTGATGTGCTGGTGCTGCTTAACCCACTGCTGGACGCTTGAGAGGTCATCCAAGTAATTATCTGGTCCTGTTCTTTTGGATTTGTGAGGGTTGTTGTCCTGGACAACATGGGCGGTATTGAGTGGGTTTTCTTGGGTGCTCCCCTGTGGCCTGTACGTGAACCGTCAGGGGAAACACCTCTTCCCTTGCCCCTCCCTCTTTCACCGGATTTCTTCCTCATTTCACTTATCCTTACAGTACACGCTGACTGGCAGCAGTACAGTGGCAGTACAGAAATGCTATACAGTACCACTATTCCCAGCAGCGACACAGAGCACAATGCTATACAGTGACGGGTGAGCGGTGTACCACTATTCCCAGCAGCGACACAGAGCACAATGCTATACAGTGGCGGGTGAGCGGTGTACCACTATTCCCAGCAGACACAGAACAGTACACAGAATGCTATATAGTGTGGCTGAACGAGCGGTGTACCACTATTCCCAGCAGACACAGAACAGTACACAGAATGCTATATAGTGTGGCTGAACGAGCGGTGTACTACTGTTCCCAGCAGACACAGAACAGTACACAGAATGCTATATAGTGTGGCTGAACGAGCGGTGTACTACTGTTCCCAGCAGACACAGAACAGTACACAGAATGCTATATAGTGTGGCTGAGCGAGCGGTGTACCACTATTCCCAGCAGACACAGAACAGTACACAGAATGCTATATAGTGTGGCTGAACGAGCGTTGTACCACTATTCCCAGCAGACACAGAACAGTACACAGAATGCTATATAGTGTGGCTGAACGAGCGGTGTACCACTATTCCCAGCAGACACAGAACAGTACACAGAATGCTATATAGTGTGGCTGAACGAGCGGTGTACTACTGTTCCCAGCAGACACAGAACAGTACACAGAATGCTATATAGTGTGGCTGAACGAGCGGTGTACTACTGTTCCCAGCAGACACAGAACAGTACACAGAATGCTATATAGTGTGGCTGAACGAGCGGTGTACTACTGTTCCCAGCAGACACAGAACAGTACACAGAATGCTATATAGTGTGGCTGAAAGAGCGGTGTACTACTGTTCCCAGCAGACACAGAACAGTACACAGAATGCTATATAGTGTGGCTGAACGAGCGGTGTACCACTATCCCCAGCAGACACAGAACAGTACACAGAATGCTATATAGTGTGGCTGAACGAGCGGTGTACTACTGTTCCCAGCAGACACAGAACAGTACACAGAATGCTATATAGTGTGGCTGAACGAGCGGTGTACTACTGTTCCCAGCAGACACAGAACAGTACACAGAATGCTATATAGTGTGGCTGAACGAGCGGTGTACTACTGTTCCCAGCAGACACAGAACAGTACACAGAATGCTATATAGTGTGGCTGAACGAGCGGTGTACCACTATTCCCAGCAGACACAGAACAGTACACAGAATGCTATATAGTGTGGCTGAACGAGCGGTGTACTACTGTTCCCAGCAGTGACACACAATGACTGGGGGGGACCCTGGCTAGCGTGGCTGGAGCGCGAACTACCCTGCCTGCCTACCCAAAGCTAAACCCACAGACAAATGGCGGAGATATGACGTGGTTCGGGTATTTATTTACCCGAACCACGTGACCGTTCGGCCAATCAGAGCGCGTTCGGGTCCGAACCACGTGACCCGTTCGGCCAATCACAGCGCTAGCCGAACGTTCGGGGAACGTTCGGCCATGCGCTCTTAGTTCGGCCATGTGGCCGAACGGTTTGGCCGAGCACCGTCAGGTGTTCGGCCGAACTCGAACATCACCCGAACAGGGTGATGTTCTGCAGAACCCGAACAGTGGCGAACACTGTTCGCCCAACACTACTCAAGAGAGCTGTTGTGGGGTGCTTTTTAGCAATAAGTATCAGCAAGGAGCAAGCTAAAAAGCATAACAGCCTAACTAAGCTTTCCCTAATCTCTGCAGCAACTCTCTCCCTTCTCTCGCTAACTACGCAGCACACAGAGTGATATCATGGCCGACGCAGCTGCCTTACATAAGGGGGGGGGGGGCTCCAGGAGGGAATGTAGCCTGATTGGCTACCATGTGTCTGCTGACTGTGATGTAGAGGGTCAAAGTTTAGCCTAATGATGTAGTATAGGGGCGGGTCGAACTCGCCATAAAGTTTGTGTTGCGCCGCAAACCACCGATGTTCGCGCGAATAAGTTTGCATGAGAACCATTTGGGCCATCTCTATTCATAATCATCATTTTGGTGTCCATCAGCAAGAGCCTCCACTCCCCCATGTACTTCTTCCTTACCAACTCTCCATGGCTGACATCACACTAACCACTAGAGATGGCCCGAACGGTTCACCCGCGAACGGTTCCAGGCAAACTTTGGGTGGTTCGCGTTCGCCAGCGAAGGCAAACTTTTATGGAAGTTCGCTTTGCCCCCATAATGCTCCATTAGGGTCAACTTTGACCCTCTACATCACAGTCAGCAGACACATTGTCACCAATCAGACTACACTCACTCCTGCAGCCCTACTCCCCTTATAAAAGGCAAGGTTCTGCAGCCGTTTTACTCACTCGTCTGCCTACGGTAATTAGTTAAGGGACAGCTGCTGACAGACTCTGCTAGTGAAAACTTAGTTAAGCTCCTGTAGGCTTGTTAGCTTGCTCCTGGCTGATTGTTATACCTTATATTGCACCCCACAACAGCTCCCTTTCTCCCTCCTTCTCCTCCTCCTTAGGGAATTGTAGGATTTTAAAAGCCAGCTTATTATTATTATTATTATTATTATTATATAGTATTTATATAGCGCCGACATATTACGTAGCGCTGTACAGTGTTTATATATGTATTGTCACTAACTGTCCCTCAAAGGAGCTCACAATCTAATCCCTACCATTGCCATATGTCTATATTATGTAGTGTAAGTACTGTAGTCTAGGGGCAATTTTTTTTTTTTTTTTTTTAGGGGGAGCCAATTAACTAATTTGTATGTTTTTGGAATGTGGGAGGAAACCGGAGTGCCCAGGGGAAACCCACGCAGACACGGAGAGAACATACAAACTCTTTGCAGATAGTGCCCTGGCTGGGATTCGAACCAGGGACCCAGCACTGCAAGGCGAGAGAGCTAACCACTACACCACCGTGCAGCTTACATACATTGGCCGGGAATTGAACCCAGGCCTACCACTTGGTAGGCTGCTATCCTAACCATTATACCACCAACACAACACACTACAATACTACATGCTGAAGCCAGCCTAGCATGTACCATTATGATATATCCAAGAGAAAAATGAGCTTGCTTAGGGATTTGTAGGATGTCAAAAGCCAACTCACATACATTGGCCAGGAATCAAATGTGGGTTCAATTCCTGGCCAATGTTTTGTGATTTGAAACCTGTTTTGGAATTTTCATGTTCAGATGTGTCAAAAATCATAATGGAAGCCAACTTGATGGGTGTTGCTATGGTGGTCTTACCATTTCTACTGATAGTAATTTCCTATACTTACATTGTTTTAGCGATACTAAAGATCTCATCCTTTGCAGGAAGGTTGAGGTCCTCCTTGACCTGTAGCTCCTATTTGACAGTTGTGTTTATATTTTATGGAACTCTGTTTGCTATTTATACACTTCCAAGCAAAGGAAAATCACATATGATGAACAAAATGCTATCTATTTTGTACACTGTAGTTACTCCTGTTCTGAATCCATTTATATACAGCTTGAGAAATAATGACATCAAGGTGGCCTTGAGAAAAGTAATGTTTAACAAAAACTCTTACTACCACAAATCCTGGTCAAAATAGAAAAGTCATTGAGTGTAACTGCTTTACCAAGGAATATATATATACAGTGGCTTGCAAAAGTACTCGGGCCCCCTTGAAGTTTTCCACATTTTGTCACATTACTGCCACAAACATGAATCAATTTTATTGGAATTCCACGTGAAAGACCAATACAAAGTGGTGTACACGTGAGAAGTGGAATGAAAATCATACATGATTCCAAACATTTTTTACAAATCAATAACTGCAACGCCTAACACCGTTTCCTTCAGTTTGTTTAGCAAAGCAGTGGTCATCTTGGAGGTGTTTTTGGAGTCATTAGCATGTTAAAATGCTGCCCTGTTGCCCAGTTTCAAAAGTGAGGGGATTACACTCTGCTTCAGTATGGCTCAGTACATGTTGGCATTCCTGGTTCACTGGCTGCTGCTACATATACTTCACATCATCTGAAAAAAAGTAATCCAGCAGCACTCATGGAGTCTCAAATCATAATACTCCCAACTCCCTGCTTGACTGTAGACAAGACACACTTGTCTTCGAACTTCTCACCTGGTTGCCGCCACCCATGCTTTACACCACCTGAACCAAATACATTTATCTTGGTCTTATCAGACCACAGGGAATGGCTTCTGTAATCCATGATCTTTGTCTGATTGTCTTCAGCAAACTGTTAGTGGGCTTTCTAGTACATTAACTTTAGAAGAGGTTTCCTTTTGGGGTGACAGTTCATTTGATGCAGTGTGCGGAGTATGGTCTGAAGGCTGGCATAGCCAGAATGTGAAGCCTGTACCATGCGGGGGTCCTCACCCTGAGCTATACCAGCCAATATGGCCCATTTATCCTTAGATGTATCTAGTGCTTGGATCACTGTGGACTCACAGCTATCATTAACCAGAGATTAAATATGCAGCATCAGGGCCAGCCTCAGGTTTCACAACACCCTAAGGAAAACTAGACATCGATGCCCCCTCCACACCAGGTCATTAAATGACACCAGCGATTAATGAGTGAAAGACGAGCACAGGGTCATATGGGTGCTGGGGAAGGACAGGGGCTTTTATATGCAGTGATATGGGCTGGGGAGAGAATGGAGGCTATTGAGGGTCGGGGTGAGAGAGAGGACAGAATGGCTACTACCTGATTTCTAGGGGTATGGATGGGTGGGACAGAGGGGTACTGAAGGTTCTGGGGGGGGGGGGGATGATGGAGAAAGGGGTTACTGAAGGTGCTGGCGGGTTGATGGGAAGGGTGAGGGGTTACTAATTGTGCTGGCAAGTGGATGGGGGGGGGGGGTATTACTGAGGACTGCATGATGCAGGGCATTGTGGAGAGAGTTAGAGAGTAACTTACCCCTGAAATCCCTCTGCTCATATGTCATGGATGGGGCTTAATCTGGAGCAGCTTCTCCATCCTTTACCCTTGAGGTCCTGCTGTGCTGCGGAGGGAAACACAGTGTATGCATGTGGGGGCAGAGCTTTGTGGGTCAGAGGTGGTGCTAAGTGCTGGTTTGGGGGCAGAACTTCATGGCAGCCCCGGTGCCCCTTAAAATAAGAATATTGTAGTGCCCTGAGCGACAGTTCAGGTCACTAAGCACAAAGTCTGGCTTTGAGCAGCACCTACAAACTTCCTTTATAAAGACTTCTCCTTCCTTAAAGAGAACCTGAACTGAATATACAAAGTCAAAATAACCATACACAGGTCATAATTACCTTCTGTGTAGTCTACTACTCAATCTCTCTCTCCTCTCCTGCTTCACATTTGTCCACTGTGATCAATGGATTTCTCCGTCCTCCATTTTAAAAATGGCCATTACCCCCTAACAGCTTCCTGGTCAGCACACTGTTAAACTGTAATATCACCCAATTGAGCCATAGGGATACATGGACATTACCTTGCACATTCAGTTGTAACTGAGAGCTGCTGATATATAACTGACAGCAACTGCTATATTTCAGTTCTGACAAAATATTGTCAGAACTGGAAGGGATTGCTGTAAGAAGAAAATGGTGAGCTTCTGAGAGGAACTGACAGTGAGGTTAGTATGTAATATTCATTTCCAGCTGCGTCATGTGTTTATTTTAAATAAACCATTTTGTTTTATTTTCTTTGAAAGGAATATGTTTGTGTGTGTAGTCTTTTTTCAACAAAGCTGAATTCCAGAAATTTGGGTTACATTAATTTTAATTTCTCATCACTAGTATTATTACATATTCTGTTTGACCACTGATGTTACTGGTAGCTCCACAACTAATTCATCAGATTATTTAGCATTTTTACATCCAGGTAGTTTGTAATTAGAACATTTCCAATTTATTGAAAACAGTTACTTTGTTTGTAAACAC